>NW_009221402.1:16689-17555 GCF_000690835.1 Fulmarus glacialis | reverse complement strand
CAATAATTCTCGGTGACCCCGGCGGGAGGTGTTTCCTTTCCCCTCCCGGGCTGGTTTGGGTTTTTTGTTTGGGTTTTTTATTATTATTATTTTAACGTTTATTATTATTTTTTCCCGTTGTGACTGTATGAAGCAGTTTAAAAAAAAATGTGAATATCAGGAAGGCAGCAAAAGAAACAGGAAAAGAAACACAAAAAAAATAGAAAAAAGGAAAAGAAAAAGACAAAATTTTAAAAAAAACAAGTTTTTTCTACCAAAAAAAAAAAGAGAAAAAGAGGAAAAAAAAAACCCACCCTGAATCTACCCTTCCCTGACAAACTCAATGGCTCAAATACAAGGTGCAGCTGTTGATTTTAAATATATGCACTTCGTACCGGAGTGTTTGAAATGTGTTCCTGATTTACAGGACTTACTGTCTTAATTAACCTGTCTGTATTGAATAAACGTGGTCTTGTTTTTATTTTTGGGTCTGTGTCTCATTGTTAAGGGGAAGTGCATTTTGGTTCATGAGAACAAAACTATGTGGATGATGCTCCAGTGGGCATGTTCCCCTTGATCTTCTTTCAGTTGTGAGATCTCCATTTTGCAGACAAAAAAAAATCCCTACAACAATCCGCATAGTCTGATGCAGCGGGACACTGGTTATTAATGCACAGAGATGCAACTGAGCCCCTTTGTTTGCCAGCAGCGCTCATTGAGACGCCCCTTCGAGCTGCCGAGAATGTGGCTGGTGGAATTCATAAGTCAAATCATACTGAAACCAAAATTAGGTATCTCGTATTGGGGAAGGAACAGAGCTTGTGTTGGTTACTTGTTTGGTTTTTTTCTTTCTTGGGGGGGGGGGGGGGGAACAATAAGAGGGAAGG
>NW_009221402.1:0-16658 GCF_000690835.1 Fulmarus glacialis | reverse complement strand
GGGGAAGACTCTAGAAAGGAGGGGAGAGAGGTCTGGGCAGCAATTTTTAAAAAAAGAAATCTGTAGAATTTGATGCTGGTGATAAGATTAAGTTCCAATACCTATTCTGAATAGCTTTCTTGGTAAAATCCTACGTTAGGTTTTCAGGAGTCAAAGAATGAGCTTCAAGATCAGAACTGAACACATCAGACAGACTGGAGCATAACAATCTCCCAACCCCCACTCAATTTGAGGTAAAAGCTTCTCCTTTGAAGAAGGTAGCAATCCCACATGAAAGAAAATGGAAGATGTTTGCCTTTGTCCAAGAGAGCAATTTGAGCAGCTACGTTTACTTGTGCGATTAGTTCTTTCAAGAATACATTAAATCCACAAAATATTTTAGATTTATTTCTCTGCTACTAGCTGCTGATAGAAACTGATGCTGAAGGTTTTTATAATGTCTCACTGAATTCCTTATGCACTAGGAACAGTACGTGATGTTATTATTAGCTTTATCTTGATTAATTTATAAGTAGAATGCAGTTTTTCCATATCAAAGCATGTAAAATGCAAAGGAAGAAGTTCAATGAATTTTAGAACCTCCTTAATTACGAACATCTGAAGTCCTTTTTCTCATAACTTACGCTGTTTTTGTGGCATTTTGCACAACTTGGAAAGGATCTGCCGTTAGTTCTTATTCTCTAATACAATAATATAACGTGTAGGTTGTCCTTACTTCAAATGAATTTTTATTTTAAATTTTCTTGTTTCTTTCTTAATCCAGGAAAAAAAGTTCAATGGAATGTAAAAAGAAATCTTAGCTTCAAATATAACCAGTAGCCAACAACGAAAAAACTAGTTGTTCTTGTATTTGTCCTTTAGACGCTCAGGCAGATAGTATTCGCTGTGCTGATGCTGAATTTGAACCCTAAGATGAGTAGTTTAATTATCTTTACTAAAAGAGCCGGCGGAAACAAGCTGAAAACCAAGCATGGCCGATGGAGCCCAAGTGGTTACACAACTACGGTTAAAAGTATATGTGCGGCTGTCAGCTGAAATTCTGAAAGCTGGCATGGTTGACTTGAATTTTTTGCCACTGATAATTATGCGTCGATTCTGCATCCCCCTTTCCCCCCTCCCCAAATCCTAGCCTCTGTATACTAATGAGAACAGCTAACTTTACAAGTGTCCTTTGTAGTCATTGAAAGCCTCGAGACATTCCTTTTAAGGATTTTACTAGAATAACACTTTTCAATAAACTGGCAGTTGAAGTGAGGCTTAGAAAAGATGCTAATAAATTTCACAGTGACTGGCTGGTTTTTAAGCTTCCTAAATTACTTCTAAAATAGCTTTTACTTTCTCCTTTGTGCGAGGCTGGGAGGTGTATGTATGAAAAGGGTTATAGTGAGCTAAGTGTTATGTAGAGTGTGTGACGATTTGGTAAAAGGGTTTTTGGCACTTGTTTCAGATAACTTGCATAACTCACCGACACATCTTCATCACTCGTAACGAGAACATCCTAAGCTCATGCCAGCAGCCTTTATCGTCACATCTTCCTTATAAGTCTTTAAAATTATCTTCTTCAAAATAGAGCACATGTCACGTCTTCATAAGGGAATGGATCGAACGTGGCTTATTTTGGGTTTGGAAGCCAAGTTTTACAAGATGTTGGACCAATTGAAATATTGCCAGAAGGTTTCCATTGATTCATTGCAAATTCTCTTTTTCAGATATTGCCTTGTGCTACGCTATACGCGCATACAAACAAAAAGGAACTTTGCTACAAAAGTCACCACCTATTTTGTTTCCTAAATAGGATAAAAAAGGTTAAACAGTGAAGTAAACATTTTTGTAAGCTTTTTTGGTTTTTTGTTTTTGTTTTAATACATTTAGCCTGTGCTGGTCCTCAGATACAAATTACTTGGTTTCTGAAGAAGCAAAAAGCAAATTTGGATACATGCTACGTTTGGCCTTCACAGTATGCTTAGACTATTCATTAGTAAGTGAAAAGACAGTTTACCTCGGTTTTAAATTTGGAATAAAATTATATTTTCATAATAGGCATTTAGCTAGGTTTTATCTTTTTTTTCCCCACTTTGTGAGGAAAAAATTGTTCAACACACAAGATTTTGCAGTGGATCACATCTCAGCTGTAGGATCAAAAATAAACCATTTAGATATTTGTAACAAGCGATACTGCAATGCATTGGGGAAGAAGTTTATTTTCATTATATTTACGGGGGGCTATATTTTGGGTGTAAACTTGATTTTAAATAATTTTGTAAACAAATGCATGAAAGGCTCACAATTTCATCTTCCAATGCACCTCTCTGTGGTGTTGCATTAGCATGGCACAAGGCTGCCACAGCTTTTTTATTAGTAGTCTACATCGCAGCTTAATTCCTCTTGAGTTTTCTCTATATGACTGAACAAGTGTTTCCTGACCCCTTGCCCAAAACTCAGCTTCGCACCCTTGTTATATCTTGCTCTTTCTACTCTCACGTTCCCTCAGCTCTTGAAAGTAACTTGGTTTAGCCAGAAGTCTGGCAGGTAGAATGATTTTTATCTGCTATTCCCCTTGTGTCTCCTGTCTCCCTTCTAGCTTACTACTGCGTATTGCACCAGCACTTAGACACTCTTGTAAAAATTATGTTGGTATAGCACTCGGCATAATAAACATGGTAGGAAAGTAGGGACTCTGCCCCAAGTCCTTAAAATCAGGTTTTAAAGAAGGTTTTAAAGAAAATATCAAGTGCATCTCATGGAAGGCATGAGAGAAGACGGATGTAGGCTGGTTAATGCACAAGTTAAGTTCTGGCCAGCCAGGGCCAGTCCCGGTGTCGGCAGCTTCTTCATCTCCAGCTCCAGCTGCAGCTCCAGCTCCAGCTCCATCTAAAGAGCATCCCTCACTCTGTCCTAGTCCCTGGCCCCACAATTTTCCTTTCCTCACCCTGCATTCCCCCCTTACCCAGGCCATTATTTTCAGCTTGTGGTTGTAATCTTTCATTTTTACATGTTTTCTGTCCATGTCATATTGCTCTTCCCAAATATTGAGTAGCTTTGTTCTCCTCAGTTGCTTTTTGGTAGGTACTTTTGACTTGCTTGTTCGTTTGGCTTCAAATATTGTAGCTCAGTCACTTCTTGGTAGCCAAGATCTGTTTCACTTCTTATAAACCTTGCAGTGTATGAGTTGAAGGGCAAGTTACAACTGACTTTCATCTTCAGTTTGTACAACATAGGGCAGAAATCAGAGGTGAAATCCTAGCTGCAATGAAATGAACAGATGAAGCTAACAGAAAAATTCCTCTCAGCTTCTATGGGAATTTCCTCCTGTGTTTTTTTTTAGAAGTAGCTGGAAAACACCACTTAAAGTGCTACAGTAACTACATAAATGCCTTCGCAGCAACACAAAAATGACATCAGCAAACTCATTTCCTGAGTCAATGAGGTTGGTTCGCTTTTTCTCTTCCAAAAATGATGCTTTAGCTGTGTGACTAACCTCGACCACCTCTGTCAAAGCTACAGAACAGCTATTCTGCAATTTCTAGGGCAAAAGGCAGCCACTAGAGAAGAAGGAATTGGTGCCCTTCGTGAGAGGAAGGCTGCAGTGTGCCCAAGCCGCACTAGTAGACACTGTAGACTCCACAACAGCGGAAGCTACAGGACATGGGGCACCATAAATTCAGAGGCACGCAGCATTAGCTGTTCCTTATGCAATATCCTGTATCTAAATTGTATTATTTCTGCTTCCCATGATCTAATCTGGTGGTGTCTGGTAGAGTAATATAGTCAGCTAAGGGTACTCTTCATCGCTGTAGGCACTAGGACATCAGCAATCGAAAGAAATCGTAAAAACACCTCGTCTCTGTGTCCCCCTGGTAATCACTGACTGGGCAGGACTTTCATGATGAGGTGCTAAAGAAAAGCTGTAAGCGCCTGAGCTATATGAATAAGTTTAATACGTTCAACTCCAACCCCAAGTACAGGTTTTATAGCAGCAACAATTGTAAAGCTAGGAAAAAAAAAACTGCTGGAGCTTTTACAGTTGGAAGCCAAGTGGTAAGTCAGAGAATAAATAGTCCTGCTTTCATTTTCCTCCCATGTAGGTACTGTCAGTCCTCATCCGAGGAACTTCACGGCTCCCCGGCACGCTGCGGGGCTTGTGCCATCGGCTGCCCCTCGGAAGGTGGCCTCTGATTGATTTTACAGTCCAGAGAGGTTGTAGTCTTCCAGCTCAATGTGATCACTTCTAGGAGCAGCACTGAATTAAAGAAATACATTTTTCATTTGGTGGTATGTGACAAAACAGCACCAGGATGAAAATGTTTTAATTAGAGGAAATGGATCCTGGCTGGCTTAATACTAAATATTTGCTGCTCTAAGCATTTTACCACAAGAGGTTGAGGCTTATTCTGTCTGTATCACAATTGTCCTAGTTTCAAGACTTAAATCTACAGAAGCATGGGCTCCAAGTTAAGGTGAAAATTCGGATTATTAGTATTCTTAAATTCACATTTTCATTTTTACAAGACTAGTAGTTTTCCACAGGAAACCAAGCAGTGCTGAAGCAGGTGGCTGACCGTGTGTATGTACATCCCCAGCTTCTCCTGAAGGATGGAAAACAAGGGGGATATTTAATCCTCTCCTGTTGTTAGCAGGCAGCACTGGCAGTTGGTATTCTGGCAATACCTAGCTGTCAGTCAATGTACAGGTATGCCGCCCCCAACGTGATATCTCATCTGTACATCATTTTGGAAGGTAAAAAGGAAGATACTTGTATTTTTCATCTCGCTGCTCTTCTGTTAGCTTCCATCAGGCTCCTTTGACAGCTGCTTTCCTCCAAGGCCTCCGATGTAAACTTCCTTGGCCGCTTTCAGCTCTGTCCTGAACAGTGGCTGGATCCTGGGTCACAGGACACCGAAACCTCATTCCCATAAAAAAGGAATATGTCAGCCTGGAGTGTGCCAGACCGGTAGCAGAATGGAAATGAGAGACAGAAATTCCCACCTCTGCATCTGTATAGATCTGGTTTCCCCCTTTTTTTTTCCTTTAAGAGGAGCTACAGACGTCAAGCACCTTTGAAAGTCAAATTGCCTACCTCAGTAGGGATTTGGAAGTGATCCACTGTCCCATTTTTCACTTTTCCCATTATTTTGCTGGAGACCCTTTCACAGCACATTTGGTTTGTGTTGATCCTGTTCTTCGGCCTGCGGTAAGACAGAGATGCTCCAGGGCCGAAGAGCAAACATGCATAACACGGGTGCTGTGTATGTGCACACGCAAGCATGGGGTCAAATGTGAGTCGCTGAAAGAGTACTTGCATGCAGGGTCAAATGTGCAGATGTTTTATTGACACTAAGAACAAAAGATAGTCCTACACAAAGGACATGTGCTATTAAATAGCTTTAAAATTAGATTTTTAGGAAAAAAATTTAGTATACAGCAAAAATTATGGAAGAATACCATTGTGCTTTTTGTCTCATTGTCAAAGTTCAGGCAAAAGTATTTGTAGTGCAATACTGCATATGTCCTGTGCGTGCATTGCCTTGATAGCTGCTCCTGAACAGGTCTTATCTTAGTAAAAGCAGATCAGACCCTATCAGAACTACCAAATTATTGTAAGAAACAGAATTTCAAATGGGTTTTGTTTCATCTGCTTTTTTATAAACAAAGCAAAAATCCACCTGCTTCTTCCTAAACAAAACAAAAATCCTTATTGTCAGATATATGTCCATGCTGAATGACTCTTTCAAAGATGTCTTCATGCAGGAGTGACTTGAAGTTTGCAGCCAGCATAATACAGATCTGCCTTATGATCGTAATGCCTTTAACTTATTTATTATTAAAAGTCTCAATTCTTTTGGCTTCAGTATTTTTCAATGTGGTTGCAATGTTTTTTCTCATTCGCAAGACTGGAGATTTTTCTCATATTTTCTAGAGTCAGAAAAGTTTTCCTTCAGGGTGAGGAGGAAAAAAAAAAAAAAGAAAAGAAAAATTCAGCTCAAAATCTGATTGTGAAAAACATTTAATGGTTTCAGATTGTATCTGCTTGGGGAAATTATATTACAAACGGATCCTCCCCTTTAAGTACAACAAGCACAGACACCTAGAAGTTGAAATTATGTTATCCAGGAGGCACTACTCTTAAGTCCATAAATTTTAGAAAGTTTTAAATTGGAGAGGTGAAGTTAACTTGAATGTTAAAACTAAATAGAAAGAGCAAAGATTTTCAGTGGGTGATTTCAACTTTGCAAGTAGTCCACTCCAATTTATTTGAACTCCTGTGACTCAGCAGAGGAGATTAATGGATTGACACTGAAGGTGATCTTCCATAAATGACAGTCCCACATAATTAATCTTTAAAACTCAAGGGATTGTCATACTGGGTAAGACCTGAGCTCTAGGTAACTCAATATCTCAGGTGCTGGTCAGCTGCCTCATACCAGCTGCTACATGGTGGGGGAGGCCCAGCAGTTCTCATCCTGATGTCTGGCAGTTTGGCTCCCTCTTGGTTACTTAGCTTACTATCCCTTCAATACTCTTGGGTTTTAGATCTTTAGTCATGGTTACAGCTGATTTTCTTGCTAGCTGTGCATGGTGGTATGGGTGGTCCAGTGCTTTTGGAGCCAGGAGCCCTGACCTGCTGCGGCCAGTTGGCCCGTGTGTGCTTGGATGCAAAGCTGGCTTCTGTGGAGGGTGGTGGGGATGTGGTCGGGGTGGTCAGGGGAACAAGGTTCCCTCTGTGAGAAGCAGAGAGCCCAGCCAGCCCTTCAGACGTGCCTCTGGGTTAATGCTGAGGACTGACAATGAAACAGCAGGAAGGGATGTTGCCCATGGAAGCTGCCTCTGGAGAGGGATGTGGGACTGGAAGTCGGGCTCCATGAGAAGAGACTCCACAAGAAATGTTGGAGCTGGCCAGGAGGAGAAACAGAAGATGGGCAAGAGAAAGCACTCCCCAAAGAGGTGAGATTTGAACCAACACAAGGACATGAAGGACTCTGGGAGATGATCTGGGAGATCTGGGAGATCTGAAGATGGTTTTAGACACTCTAGACACTGAAACCCAGAGGTGTGCGTAAGCCTCAATTCCCCTTACTAACTCCTAGAGACAGCAATTACTAAAGTAAATTATGAAAGCAAATTATGGAGCCCCATCATGAGACGGAAGACTGTTAGAGACCCAACTGGAGAACTGTAGGCAGAAACAAGCTTCCTGAAGAGGAAAAACAGTAGCCAGAGAAAACTAAGACAGGCTTAAGCAGCTTCCCCTGAGTGTCTGCAGAAGGGTGCTGGCATGTGGACACTGACTGTGGGCAGCACTGACCCAGCTCTTCCTTCTGTTCCAGTGTGCTCTTGGCTTCGGCATCTGCCTGGGTCTGGCGGGGCTTTTGCCCTTTTCCTGTCACTGATTGTCTGCAGGACTGTGGGTCTGCACTGGCAGGACAGACATCATTTGGGGGCTTGACCATATTTATTTCTGCATCAGTAATCCTCGACACCCCGGCACTTGAGGTCTCAATCTTTTGCCTAATGCTGCACATAGAAGGCTCAGACTCCTCCACCTGCCCTGGAGAGAAGGGGAAGATCAGCACTGCCCAAGTCTTACTTCCATAGTTGTGGCTATGAAACAGAACCTGCCTGGTTATTGACTCCTCGGTTATTGCAAAGCTCGTGATTTTGAAAGCAGTGAAGTAGCAGTTCACCTTCCTCTTCAAGTTACCTTTTTTATTGTTTAAATAAGTTAGTTGCTGCTGTGCTTTAACTTATATCACAGTGAGCAAAATTAAGTACGAATGGTATCTATTATTGTCTTGCTGTTCTTCTGACTGTACATTCAGCAGCGATGACAAAACTTTTGTCAACACCAAAGACCTCGGTACTTACGCTGTCAGCATGGGCTGCCTTCGCTGTGCTGCACGTGGTACTGAGAGTCTCACTGAGATTCGTGGCCCTAGGTGATCCTGGCATCAACATCCTCCCTTGAATAACTGCTGTTATTCAGTAGTTAGCACTCTCACTGTGTGTGATGATGTTTCTGAGGCACAGAGAATCTGATTAAATAATTTACCACATCCTTATGTCCTGGATATAAGGAGAAACCTCTTCCCCATGAGGACAGTCAGATGTTGGGACAGGTTGCCCAGAGGTTGCAGTCTCTATCCTTGGTGGTTTTTAAGATCAGATTGGATAAAACACTGAGCAACATGGTCTGACCTCAGAGCTGTCCCTGCTTTGGACAGGCAGTTGGATTAGAGACCTCTTGAGATCCTTCTGACCTGAATTATCCTACGATCCTACAGAGTTGGCACATCCACCTAAAACAAAATATTCCATTCTAATGCAGTGCATGGAATTCACCCAGTATTTCCCTACGTCTCAGCTAGGAATAAGGAATCCAAGCTATGTGAATGTAGCCCCTTAGCAAGCATGTAATTTCAAGACTTCTTCCTGCTGTAGCTTCACCCTGCTTCATCTTGAGTACTACTCTCATTTATGGTCCTGTTGTTGACAACTGTTCTCCTCGCTTTTCTCTAGATCTAGATTCTGCCCTTTCTCACTGATATCTGTGAGGGCTCAAAAGCAGTAACAGCCTTTCCTCAGCCACCAATTGCTCATCTGCAACAGGGAGGACTGCTCAGCTGATACTGCTCAGGGAAGCATGTGCACCTTTTCCTCCAGGACTGGAAAAGGCAAACAGAAAGGACCAGATGTCATCCTTGTGGTTCAGGTATTCTTACTTTCCCCCTCACATCTGGATTGTCTGTTGATACTTTGGACTCAAAAGGGAACAAACCAGTGCGACATTAATGTGTGCCCAAGGGTAAGGGTTATTCCTAAGAGAGCAAGAAAAAAAGCCCTCTCCCAGATTTGGAGGACCCCATCCCTTGTGCTCTTAGGATTGTGTTCATAGTGGCAGTTCTTGTCTCAGTAAACCTAGTGCCTTGCCTTGGGACTCGACAAGAGCTGACAACACCCCCCGTA
Source organism: Fulmarus glacialis (assembly GCF_000690835.1). Lineage (NCBI taxonomy): Eukaryota > Metazoa > Chordata > Aves > Procellariiformes > Procellariidae > Fulmarus > Fulmarus glacialis. Next base: position 7,697 of record NW_009221402.1, on the reverse strand, counting down.
TCAGGAAGCAGTTTGTTTTGAACGAGTGACTTCTCAGAAAATATTCGTGCAGTGTCCAAGTTGAGGGTTTCAGATCACTGCGACTGGACAAAAAAACCTCTCCAATTTCAGTTGTTCAAACTGAAAATTGAATGTGAGGTCAAGTTTCTGTTTGCTACAGAATTAAATTCACATCCTTCGCTTCAGATAAGCCGCAAGCCTGAGATGGTCTCTCAGACATGTCTGTGTGCTCCGTATGCCTCTGGTCTCTGGTGCATACCATCCTGTTCTTCTTTTAGCAAGGGCATTAGGAAATTCATGAGAGCCCACATGTATGATCTTAACAGGGCAGGGCCAGCCCAGGCAGTTCAGCTATCCAGATCTCCTGAAGCTTGCACTTTAATCTTCAGTAGCGTGGCCAAGTTGTTGAGACAGTGTTTCTGAACGAGAGCATCTTTAAACCTCACCTGGAATATCAGTTGGCTGGCTTCCACAGGGACAGCTTCTTCGAAGTAAAAAAAAAACTCCCCCAAGCCCCAAATTATACAAGCTCAATTACAAAAAAAAAAAAACGGGAGAGTTTTCTACGGTGGCAGAACACAGAATGGTATTTCTTAGCAGAATCAGACATTTGTAATAGAGACACGTATGCTCCAAGAGCAGAGCGTATATGGCCAACACATCTCAAAGAGCCAACTCTGAGGAACTAACCATTCTTTCCTAATTAAATATCAAAAATGGAAAATGATGGATGGTTTAATCAGGCCCCTTTACATAATTTACTCTGGGATAGAAGATCATTCACAGTTTTTTTGCAAATATGTCTCAGCACAAGGGCTTTTCTTGATCCTTAATTCGTCTTCTCTCTCTTATCTGAAAAGCCATTATTTTCCCATTGCTCTCCGTGGGAGGCATGACCGGCGCCTCACGCGGCAGCGCAGGCAGGGAGCACTACTGCCTGCTATGAACCACTGCAGTCCTCTCCGTTGTCTCCATCTCTGCCTTTAAGGAACTTGAAGAGCTTGTTTGGTTTCTGAACAAAACTGCTGAACTGTCTCCTGTAATGCCCTATTATTCTACGCAGCCGTAATGTACTGCTTTTGATTTTTGCTTGGCTGGTTTGCTAGCAAACTCCGCTTGCATGTATACGTACTGCACTGGCACGCCAAGAGGCGAGCAGAGATACGTCTATCCGGCTACATGTTTGGCAAAAACAAACCAATCCTTTTATCACCAAATGAGATGTCATTATAGCCTCCCTCTGGCCTCTCCCTCAGCAAAATTAGGCTATAAAAAAAAGGCAGGTCTCCAGCCTGTCCTGTTAGAGTTAACGAGAAAAACCCAGTCAAAGTCAGTGGTGCAGGGGCCTTAACCTTTCTTCAATTGGCGGCACAGTTTGCATTGCTGACGGTGTGGTGAGTCAGCAGGGATGGGATGAGTCGGTTGGTGGTTAGCAAGCGCTCCACGCGTTGGCACCCACACCGGCTGCCGTTATGTCATTGCTGGGGGTGTATTAACACCTTGCCTAATCTGTGTGCTTTCTTGGGGCGGGGGGTTATCCTTGCACCTCCCTCAAGCGTGAAATAGAGGGAGAGCGCTGACAAACTCAATCTTTGAATGCAGAGATTCAGGATCTGTGCCAGCAGCTTGTGTCAGCTTTGAGCCTCGTTTTCCCGTGTCGTGGGGCTGTGACAGTGCAGACGGGCACTTCCCATTAGATACTCACAGACACCGAAAATAGACACTCCATTACTGTAGCACATTAGCTGACGGTAATGATAGGGCTCTGCTTACTAGTTCAGTTATATACTGGCAATCTGGCCACTTTGCCTGCTTTATTTATCGGGTATTAATTGCAACTTCCACTTACCGCTCCCAGCCTAAATCGCTGCATCGCCCGTTGCAGCGATCAGACATTTACTTAGTTTTGCTTTTGTTATTAGCATCAGAAAACTCAATTACAGGCGAGCAGGCATGCATACACAAACACACAGTAGTAGGTTTGTGCTGATGTTTTTAAAGATACACATCTGCTGATACTAAAAATAGGTCCTTGTCAGCAGCTTGGTAATTTTGGGCTCAATGAGAATTCATCCCCATGGTAACTGTACAGTTGTTGAATCATTTATTATTTGAGCTTCAAAATCACAACAGTGCCGGCAATTTTCATCCTCTGAACATTTTTAAGGACCTTTTGCAGTGTTGCAGTACTCCTTGCTCCACACCATCAATATTTATCAAGCAAACAGCCCTTGAACTGACTACTGGCTTCTAGGCCGTATCGGGACTGGGATACTCGATAGCAGGATGGCAGCTTAAATAGGTTTCACTTTTGTGATAACAGCAGCCCCGCTGGCGGGGCTGTTTGGCTGGGGATGGTACGCACCAAGCCCTGCAAACTCCCGATTGGCAAAATGAAACTTTAAAGTGCGGACCTAAGCCTCAGTCTTTGTCTTGAGAGCCAGAAAAAAAAGATATCTCAGGTCTCTCTGTTGCAAGAAGTTTTGCAGATAAGGGGCTGGTAGTTTTTAACCGCATAGAAAGATGCAGTTGACTCCAAGCCGGTGGGGTACACACTGCCTGGCTTCGTGGAGATACAAGTTGTTTGTACTTTCCCTCGCTTACAGATAGTGCTCACTAGCCATCTTGTGCTAAAACCAAGAGAAGTCAGACAACTTGGCTAGCAAAGCATAAGGTGAAACTCAGGGTCCCCTGAGCCCAGGGGTTGCTCAGACTCGGCTCTCATGGAGCCTCCAGAGAGTGGGGCCGGGGGAAGCTCTGCGGGATGGGGCGGGGGCTGTGACCACCGTCAGGCTTGAAACAACAGAAACAACTCAGCAGCAGAAACATTTCCATAACACACAAATTGCATTGAAATGGGGTGCCTGAGACTGATTTCGGGATGGATTAAATCACAGGCATCAACTCCCTCACCAGCTGCCCGCATGATTTTTGTTGCACCATTGCCGACCATTAGATTTACTAGAGTGCGCAATACGGAGGGCTGTTATGTTTTAGGTAGAAGAGGTTTTAGTCTGACAAACTGGGATCTGAAAGACTGACCCAGAAACCCAGATGCTATTCCCAGGTGCCAGCAGTTGTAAAGTGATATGCTTAACAGAGCTGATTCCTCCTAGGTTAAACATTATAGCTATCATATACTGTCACGACTGATGCCATATTTTTAGCTCAAATGCACTTTCATTGTGTGAGCTTTTAAGAAGCTCTCGGACAGGGTAATCTGCAAGGTGCTTCTAAATTGCCTTTTGTCTTATTAGTTCAGTTGAGTTGAACACAGTGAAATAAGGATGTGCAAGTGCCTCGTACAGCCGCTGTGCAGCTGCCTTCCACCTTAAGCAGCTTTCTGTAAATCTGTCAGTACCCAAAGCGTGTTGTGCATCACCCGTATGGGATTTGTCAGGTGATCCTGGTGTGCACTGCGGGGAGAGCCAGCGTCTGCTGTCACGGGGAGCTCAATTTCCCCTCCGTGCAAGTCTATGATCACCACTGATGTCAGCCGAAGTCATCTACATGCAAAGGGACAATACAGTTCTTTCCCCAAGGGCAGGAGCAGGAGAAAGTGGCCCTTCTGTGAACCAGCCCCCAGCACCTAAGTTCTCTCCTGGACAAGCAGCAGCTCTTCTTTATTCTTTATTCAAGCATCTGGTTGCTCAGTCTGTTCATTTAATTAAATGAGAAATTTCCTTCCCTCCAGTTGGTTCAGCTGCTATACATTTATCCCACAGCACATACAGAGACAGATTTGGAAGACGCTGCCTTTTTTTATTTCCACCTACCAGCCTCCATCTTCCCGGGCTGGAAAGCGTGCTCTGTGGCCGCAGCCTCAGCTGGCGCAGGCGATGCCAGGTCTCGCCGCGCCGCAGCCAGAACGTTTCAATAGGAGAACTACTCGCCTGTAGCATCCAAAAAGCTGGTCACAGCTCACAAGTTTTATAACGAGTTGGGAGGGGGAGAAAATCACCTGCACAATAGACCAGAAGCGGTGTTTATTTCCAAACCCGTTGTGGCCAAGAGCTAGTTTCCAAGTAGTTTTTTTCACTTGCCACGCAGTGCTGGGCGGCTCGGCTCTGCCCCACAGGCTGCTGCCCATGGAGATGGGGTGGCCGTGCCAGAGCCCCCCAGCTCTTCCCAAACACTGTTTTCCCCTTGTCACAAAGAACGAAGATCTGAGTAATGACCTCAAATATGCTGTTACTGTCCTATGGCATACAGCTAACCACAGCACCCAGTTTTACATTGTCATTATTTATTAGTTTTTACCTTGTTATACTTTTTTGATCCTGCTTGGGAGCGGGGGAGATGACACACAGAGCAACGTCGTGTGATGCCCCAGCAGCGTTCCTGACCACGGGCCCCTGCAGCCTGTGAGCTCCCAGGGTGGCCGTAACCCAGGGTACCTGCACAGCCATAACCCAGGGTACCCGCAACAGTCGTAACCCAGGGTACTCGCACAGTCAGAAGCCTTCACCAGGCACCAGCGAGGGTGTTACTGAACCTGCGGAGCAGCAGCAATTGGTGACTGTGCTCGGAAAGGAGACCCAGCCTGCTTGAGACTTGGATACCAGGCTGGGTTTGAAACTTTGGGTGCAGTCTCGTCCAACACTTTTTTATCTGAAGTCAGAGAGAAATAATGAACGTGTGATTCCATCATACTATTTTTGCAGTCGCTGTCTGAAAAAGAATCAAGTGTTAAAGCTCATCTATCAGCTCTATCTTACTAGCTTTTTCCATCTGGTTGTAACCGTGTTTTCCATCTGAGATGTTGGTTAGTAAAAATAGCTCATCTATGATTTGTATTAGAGTAGTGACGAAGGTCCTTTAACCAGGAATGGCTCCTGAGCAGTGGGGTGCTCTAGAAATGTCACTCCATAACTTTGTGCTTACGTCCGATGACTTATGAGAGACATTTATTCCGTGTAACATCCCTTCCCTCTCCACCCTGCAGGCAGATTTGCATGGGCTGAAACTTTTTAATAAATGGGTTTCTTTCTTCTTCGGTTGGAGTGTATCTTGCACCCCAAGACACCAGTCTCCTAAGAAATGCAGGCAAAGTGCTGCTGTGCCATTTCAGACAGTGTGCATGTGCCAGCCGCTGCCGCTGCCTGCTGAAAGCTGGCCGAGCTGATGGCTGGGGAGCTGGCAGCACAGACACCTTCCTCTACAACCGCACACCAGCTCTGATGTAGGGGCTGAAACTGGAAGCAAAGCAGGGCCAGGGGTGCTTCCCCAGTTCCTAGCAGCCAGAGGAGCAGGCGGAGGGACACACAGACAGCACGGATGGAGCCAGACCTGAGGCTGCCAGGACTGAAGCACAGCAGCCTGTGCAACTGCCCACCTGCATGGATGGACGCAGGGTTTGACGTTAGAGATCACAGAGCAAACACTCACAAAATCCCATTTTTGCTGTTGATGCTTCATTATACAGTGAAGGATTCTCTCTACGGGCACCAACGTGTAACAGCTCTCTAAAAAGCAAACCAGGCTTGCTGATTAATCTAGGCCATCTTTAATTTTCTCTGCGCTCATTTCTGTGTGTTCTTATTTTTTTCCCGTGTAGTTATGGAGGGCTCTCACTGCTAAATGCGACTGCAGCCATGCGAGAGAGGCCTCCCCTCCCCTCCCACCAGGGATCCGGCTGCAGTGGGGCCGGCACAGCCTCAGCCCCTGCCCAAAGCCCCCCAAACTTCAGCAGTAATTCCCAGCAGCACCTCAGCACTCCCACCCCAGGCTCCATGAGTGCAGTGAGCCCCGGACCACTCTTGTATCACCAGTCAGGCTCAAAAATCAGTACGAGGTTAGTTTCGATTGCTGGGCTAGGCAAGGCTCATAGCCTTTGTGGTCCAAACCACTCCTGCGCCTGGTTTCTCTCCACAGTGCACTGGGACTGGGTGGGCTACTCTTCTGCCACCCGTTCACCCATTGCGGGAAGCCTTGGTTGAGTTAATCTGTGGGGTGATTCGATGCGCTAGTGCTGTCGTCAGGGAGAGAGCAGAGCGCCGTCCCTCCAGCCGGCCTTCCCTAAATGTCCCCTGGGTCTTTCCAGGCTGTTTCATTGCCTGGGATCCTGTGATGCCCTAAGTGACAGCCCAGAGTAGATGGTGGTGCTACTTCAATTCCCTGCTTGTTCCTGGCTCGGCACTGGGGCTCCCCTTGGCTGTGCAGCCACCGCTGTTGACCCAGCTCCAAACTGTGATCAGTAATGGGGAACTGTTCCAGCGGTTAAAGATCTCCATTGCTTCTCTATGCCCAAGAGTGCCCTTGGACCTTCAGAGCTGTGCCCAGGATCCAAGGCAGCGTGCGGTGGCACAGGGCCAGGTGCAAGCATGGCCTGGGAGGAGGAAGGGATTTTCGGTTGGGGTTGCTCTCATACTATGAAATCATGGCCCCAGGGTATGAATGGGGGCATACCTTGTAGGCAGAGGTGATACCATTCATTAACTGGAGTGATAAAGTTGAAAAACCCCGAAGTTTGGGTCTCCAGGCCCTATCTTGGGTATGATATTTCTGTGTTTCAGATGTCTCATAGGCAGTCAGAGCCAGTCAGGGTATGGTTTACTGGAGTTCATGTGGGCTCCTTGCTCAGTTAAAGCCACTAAATCAGTCCTCTTGAGCCCAGCCAGGCTGACGTGTACAGCCGCATCTTTCACAGCAGTAACTGAAGTGTTGGGGTTGGTATCTAATAATTTTTTGTAGCTGTTTTCCAGCTCCGTTCTGTAGCCAGGGCTTAGGCCGTGTGTCCTTTCAGCAGGGTTTGCACCAACTCTCTTACTGAAGCGTCTCATCGCAGGAGCTCCCACAGCAGACCAGGATTACACATCCTCTGGGGAGATGCAGGTACTAAGCCAAGTAACTGCCACGCGACATGCACGAGCTACAGGAGAACATTTTTTAGCACCATGCTCCATTTACACCATGAAAACAAGTTTTTTGTCTTTGTTTCCAATTTAGCACAGCATGACCTTCCATCAGCATCTCAAGTCAAGCAGGGCAGAGGCAGCAAAAGTGGACAAAAGCAAGCCCATCTCGCCTACGCTCGCTCTGACTGCCCAGGTTTGTTTGCCAAGCAGCCCATCTTTGACCTGCAGTGTTCAAAAGGATCACTTGGCTCCCTTTGCAGGTGAGGATGCAGGCAAGAGGGGCTGCTTACATCTCCGTTCAAATGATTAATGATTACACAACAAAAAAGGAGTCCGCATGGATCCACAAGCCAAACATGCCTGTCTGAGCACACACTGAAATAACTGGTTGCTTCAAGGTGGCATTGAGCCCGGCAAACACACTGGCTCCTTCCCCGTGGCATGGGACCAGAGAGGGACAGGGGCTGGACGGGGGATGCTGGGGAGTGGGCCGTGCCTGCCCCTCGCCGCCCTCTCTTCTGGGGCAGCGCTGCCGCACGCCTGCGGGACGCCTGGTGCTTCGGGTCCCCGTACCGCGCCTTTCGCTCCCTTCCCTCCCCTCCAGTACTGCCCCCCTGCCAGCCCTTCTCCCCCTGTGAGGGGCACAGCCCACCTCTACCCCCTCCCCAGCTCCAGAGAGGCCGAGGTGGTGACCTCAGAGAAAGAGCAGGGTGGGATAGAGATAGGTGGGAGCATGAAAAAAGGCAGGAAGTCCACATTCAGGGAAGTGGGTGACAGAGGGGGAGAGGGCATCTTCACCCTCAAACCTGGCCCTGCCCCCCCACCCCCCCGACTACTTCA
>NW_009221401.1:39429-114767 GCF_000690835.1 Fulmarus glacialis | reverse complement strand
GGGGGGTGGTGGGAGGGGAGTGTTTTTGTTGGGTTTTTTTTTTTTTTAGGGAGTTGGTTTTGTTTAAGATTAAAGAGATTCTAGGTACAGCTCCTATGAAAAATCAAAGCATACAATGCTTTAAAAGAAAATAAACCAAAAGCAGTCTTCATTCCTGAAAATAAGATGTGTAAAAAATTGACAGAAGTCAGACATTAGAAAATTTTCTGGAACCTGGGTTGCAATGCAGAATTTATCATGCATACTTGTTGCAGATTATTTCATTACAGTAGCTGTAAAGTTCTCCAAACTTACACAGAATAAGATTTTTAATCTTAAAACACTGTTTTTATTCATTGCTGAGACTTAAGAGTGGCACCAGGTATAAGTGAGTGTGCCTGTACTGGTTTCAGCAGAGCCAACTACATCATTTGAGAGTTTGCGTTTAGTGACTGAGCAAGCTAGCACCCAAACACCCTGGGCATTCAGGGAAGTTAAGGACATGTTTGCAGTTTAGGCCACCTTCTTTAACTTGCAAGAAAAAAAAAAAAGCATCTCTAAGTAACCACAGCAGGCAGTGACCTTATGAAAGTGGAGACTGAAAGAACCTGATACAGGATGTTGCTAACTGGCATCCTTTTGCTATATCTGTCACAGCCCCTACACAAAACAGGAAAGGGTTGTGCAGACCCATTGCTGGAAGACCTCAATTTCAGTCCATCAGTAATACCACTAGCACTTCAACACATTTGGGTTTGCTAGCCTTCCAGTCATCTCACAAACCGCGAGAGGTAATAAAACTGGCAGCTTACATTCTAGAGGGAATCTCAAAGCTTTTTAACAAGAAGCCACACAACCTTATAAAATAGATGATATTGTTACGAACTTCAAATACATAACAGACCTATTAAGAAAAGAGCAAATATAAAATTCAGAATGTTAATTTTGGAAACAGAGTAATTGTGCCATATACTATTCTTAAGCCTATATTTTAACATGTCATTGGAGGAGAAAGATATTTTCCCTACAGAAGTGGCTGAAAAACACACATGGTAAGCAAAGTTGAAAGGAGAAAATACAGGGGAGTTTTTTTAAGTGTCAGCTACAGCAATTTTAATGCTATGCAAGATTCAGAAAAAAAGTTTAATTTTTAAGTTGAATTAATCATGCCAGTTCAACAGACTATGGAAATCAATGTCTGAAGTCTCAAAATCATACTTAATACTACATAAGGCTTCCTCTTAAAAAATAAGTTACTACTCTTTGATAAGTCTAAGAACTTCCTAAGCACAGAAAATGACCCTGTTAAAAATGACAGATATAATACTGATCACCCAGCTTTCAAGTATTATCTAAATACATGGTGCGTTGAACTGGTTAGGTGAGAAGCCAGCTCTTCATTGAATTGCCCACCAGGCTTCAAATGGACATTATTTAAAGTAAATCAAAAAATAAATTAAGTCTAAGTACTGCTGATTATTATCAACCCAGATATTAGATTATGCAACATTCCGATAAACCTTTATTCAAGAGCTCGCAAGTTCCTCATCACTCATAAGGCGTGCAGAGTTAGGTGCTAATTAAGAAAGTCCTCACTCATACAACAAGAGCTGTTACAACTTTAAAAAGTCTTTAAAAAGAAAGAATTCTCACTTGGTATCTTTAAGCAGGGTTAAAGACAGGGTCCTATTTCTAAATCTGTATTCTCAACAGCTCTCAAACAGCGATTGGTACTTCACATCATATACTAGAAAACTTCACCCCTTAAAGCAATCTTTCACACATTGCGTCTATGCTTATCTATAAATATAATGAGCAATCAGTTCCCACAGTGGTGCCTTGCTGTCTGTCTAGAACTACTCTTCTATTGTAAAATTTTCAGACGGTGCTTTTGCCCATTAATAAACAAAGCAGTCAATTTTGCCTCTTTTCACTAGTTTAATCTCAGAATATCTAAGCTGCATACAAATCCATATATCTTTATGAGCAAATATTTGGCGCAGAAACAAACTTTATTAAAGATCCAAATTTCAAGCTATGAATCAGAAATGGAATTTTTGATGGCCTTCCTTTATATACATAGTACAAAGTACACCATTAATAAACAAACATATGCCCTAAATTCCCAGAGTCAGCTTTATAGCAAAGCTGTCTTTATGAACATAATGTTAGATCTCCCTCAAAAAACACATTTGCTTAACAAAGAAAGCTATGGCAGACTACATTTGCACCCATATTACCAGAATATATATCTATAAATTAGAGACTACTGTAAATGCATATTCACAAGGATGCCTTGTGATACAATGCTTAATTTCATGTCAGTTTAGCCTATGGGGACATAGCTGTGGATCTCTTATTTCTCTTGAGCTTGTCCATCCTTGTTCTAAATCCAATATCTTTGGATTTCAATTGTTTTGAATCTAATCCACTAAGGGTTAAGAAAACTCTTAGGAAGAGGCCTTTCAAGCTTTAACCATTGGAGCTCTTACCATGGCACCAGGAACATGGGTGGCATATTAAATAGTTATGACGCCAGATACGGACAAAATCCCATTTGAGTCAGAAGCTGGGACCAGCTACAGGAAAATGCTAATGGGCAAAGACAGTGTCTCTGGATTCGAGCAGGGCAGACATTCAGTGCAGCTTTCCACTTCTTGCAGATGCATTTAGAAGAGGCACCACCTGTTTCCCCAGATGTTTACATGCTCCATTGGAAGATAACTAATCAACAGCTAATCAACCCCAATTGTGTTATGAGAATTTTACAGTTAAGGGATACTCCACATGGAAAACAACCCCCAAACTTATTGTATTTCATCTATCCACAGTAGCCCCATGAATTTGTAAAAATTACAATTGCATCCTTGCTTAAAAGAAATTATCCTGATGAAGCATGGAAGAAGCCAAACTGAAGTAAAGCTGTTGAAACTTTTTCAGGAAAGCTATGCTTTATGTAAGTTATTGTACAGCTTGGCCTTCTTTTTTCCAAAGAGGTTTCTCAACACCAAGAAAGGCAGTGCACTCTTGGCTTTACAGGGACTACAGTTACGTATGATACACTATTCTAGTGACACAGTTTCAATTCAGTAACATCATTCAGGTTACATAGCTGCCCATTTTCTTTGTTCCTGCTGTTAAAGGCAAACTAAGTGTGTGATATAATGAAGAGAAAACTGTGGCACATTTCTAATGCAAGCAGAAGTATTAAAGAAAAGACAAAAAAGAAAAATCAGCTAAACAAATCTTAGATGTACATGCTTAAGTTTAATACAAGTACTTCCGTTAAAACATCACTTAGGCCCAAGTTTGAGAATATTTTGTAGCTTAGGAATCTATACCAGTATTTCTGCCCTGTATAATGAAGTAGGCAACTTAAAAAACAGATATATCAAGAGCCAGTTGATATATGGGTACTTGCAGTTCATACACATTTGCTATCTTGTGTTTGAGATCATCTGAACTGATCTAAATATATTGCTTTCCTTTGTAGCAAACAACAATATGAAATATTTAATTAGTATTTGGTTTAGGATTTTTTTTTATATGTTGATACATTGGTTCAACTTCCTGGCTAAATTTTTTTGACCATCCTTTAATGTAAGGGGCTGGAACACTGAGACAAATTGAATACATACCATTTTATCTACACAGATTTTTTTACATTTATGTTTATAACCAGTTTCTAGTTAAAGGGAAACTCACAATAGTTATGGAAGAAACGTAGCCCTTTCTGTCCCAAAAGCATACTTTCACAAATACAGAAATACTCAAGTTACATATTTGATTTTTTTATCCCTGTCCCCTCTTTTTTCAGAACCCTTTTCTGTCTCTCTTCAGGTGCCTAGTCCTGTTCTTTTCCTTTAATTTCTCCTAAGTAGGAAACAAATTTATTTGGTTTTGCATTTGAGTCAGACTTTTAAAGTGATCACTGCCAAAGTGGGCTCAACACCAAATAGGAGAAGTAGATTCCCATGAAGAGAAATATACTTCAAGCTCTCTATTGAAGAGCCACAGATTTAACACACACAGGTTATTTGTCTTGCATATTATATGGAATAAGGCTTTTTTGTAATGTCCATTTTGTATACTGTTTATTATCTTTTCCCATAGCATTCACACACTGTTTGATGGCCGAGAGCATAAATTATTGCAGTATTCTCAGAATCAAAGTTCACTACCTATCTCTGTTAACTAATATGTTGCTTTTGCTTCTTTAAATTATATAACAATCATTTTATGACTGAATTCTTCTCTCCATAAAAAGTGATCTTCCTGGAAAAATAACAAGGAGTGGAGAAACACCACCTTATTTAAGTTTTTGATTATTTGCAAGACTAGGTTCTTAAAATTCATTTTATGTTGACCTTAGTCTTGGTGTATAAAAATACCAGATATAGAATTTAACTCCACAAAATGGAATAAACTTGCTTCCCCCTCTCCCCTGCCTTTAATCCAAGCAACTGCCAATAACCTGTTTAAGGTGCAACTCTGATAGAATGTGAATGCAAGCTATGCATTTACTTTACATTTCTTTGTCCATGCTGCAGAGGTAAATGATAAAAATTTTGGAATCCAAGTAGAATTTATGGTCCTACTGGTAAGGAAACAAAAAGAAAGGAAAATCTTCCTAGTACGAGGAAAGACAAATTGTATATACAATTGGACTGTCAACATTACACATCTTCCAGAAGGAAAGCCGCACCGCTGAAGATTTCTCCTCCTTAAAAAGCATTAAACACCTTCAGCTACTTTTCAGAAACCAGTTTGGTACAGGAAGAAAATCTTACCCAATCTCATGATCTGTGACAATACCAGAAAAACAAATCCTTATGAGACAACCAGTGATACCAAGAGCACGTACAAGAGTAAGGGCACCATTCAAACTTCCCTTATGAATATCTGTTAGGAATCACATCACCCTGCAATTAGAGCACAAATTCATCAAAATATTTCCCTAGTTTCCCTATACATACCATTTAAGGGCCCAAGCCTCCTCTCTGCATCACAGCACACATGCATAGCCACAGTGTCCTCAAACTACAAGGGCGGCTGAGTGAAACAAAGAGCCTGGAACAACAGAGAAGAGACTGCATTTACAAAGGGAAGTTTTCACAACCATACACAACTGCAGCAAGAGCAACCTTAACCTGAAGGTGAAGCAAGAGCCTTTATAATCTTAGACCCCAAGCCACCTCCAGAAAAGAGGGAAACCTTCCCTTCCCCTTGCTCCCACCACCCACACAGCTACTCCAACAGTGGGTCAGGGCTGTAAGGGATGTTAACAGAAACAACATACCTGAGCACATCAGCTCTTTCCTGAGGTGCTGCCTGAGCACCTTCCCCCAAAGGTTTGCTGCTGGCTGGAGACTGGCCCTATATAGCTTCTGCCGAGGGGAAGGTGCTGGGCCTGGGCGTGGGCTGGGCCCAGGTGCAGCCCCTCAGGGCCCAGGTGCTGCACATCAGCCCGGGCCGGGGGTGTCCGCAGAGCCGCTGCACCCTCAGGGCCGGGCCGTGTTGCAAACCTTTGCTGAAGCTACTTCTCCAGCTTCCTTGCATGGGAGATAAGGGCTGAAGGGAGTTACTCTGTGATCTGTGAGTTACAGCACAGGGTGATAAAGCTGTAAACAGCACCAGGCAGGTGTGCTCGGTAGGTACTGGTGAGGGCTTTCTGAGGTGTCACTTTTGGCGGCAAGGAGTGCCTCAGCACCGGGCTCATGGTGTGGGTTTGGATGAGGACTGGTGCTCTGAAATGCCTCCCCAGCCTGGAGCGATCAGGGCGGCAGGCAGTTAGGGTATGCTGTGCGAGGCCTTCTCTCCCCACAGCAGCTGCAGGGAGATGGCTCCTGTCAGCGCCTGGCCAGAGGGCGGTCGTGAGGGGAAGTACAGAGAGTGGAATTAGGCCATTTGCCTGCGGTGTCTAAATGTGAACTGTCTGCAGGGACCAGCTGAGCCATCAGGCTCCTAAACGTAAGCCAGCTGGGAGGGAAAATGCCCAGAACAGGCCTCGGAAGAAGCTGCTTGCTCTGCCAGCCTGTGGGATGGATCCATTCACGTTACCTAACTGGGGAGATGTCACTGAAGGAGTGGGAGTAGGGCTCTGCCTCTGCAGGCTTGCTTACCCTTCAGAGACTGAGTAAAACAGATATCAGGAATGTTTCTGCCCTTGATTGACCGCAAGAGGTTTGATTTTTTAAAGGCAATTACAAAGCCCAATGTCTTCCATACCTCAAATTGTTTAAATGTCATATTACTACCTGCACTCCTCCTGCAACTTCTGCTGGTTTCACCACCCTTTAGCTGTTATGTAGTGGTCAGCTCATGAGTATGCATTTTGACAAGGGGACTTCACTTCTGATATTAAACAGCAAAAAACTAAATTGCACAGTAGTCTATGGGTATAGTGAGTTGTTAAAAGTTTTCAGAGCACTTTTTGATTCATGCAGACAAAGAATTTCATCTCCTAAAGTCATGCCTACGGGGTTTTTTTTTTGGTGTGGTGTGATCAATCTTTTGAGTTGCACCAATTCTTAATTAAGTACGTAAAGAATCTGCTTTGCCTGGCAGCTCTGTCCTACTGTGACTTTAAAAAGTACCAATTCAAAATTTTTTGAGCACTGCAAAGAATTCAGAATGTTTCTGCTTCTAATACTCAGCATCTGTCTAGAAAACATATCAATCATATTATCACAAACAGCTGTTGCATTAGACTTTTAATCAGCCATGATTTTCAAAAGAGACAAAGAATGTTGGAAGGGATGGTGGAAAGTTATTGCAGAGAATGCCCTACTTGAGAACTCCAAAATCCAGTTTTAGAGAGACAGAACTTTACTAAGCATTGTAAAAACTCTTCATGTACAACATATTATATTACAGACAGTATAGCTATCTGATATAAATAGAAATAAAATACTCTGACAGAATACACGTAGAAGCAAAAGTGTAAAAGGTGCTCCGGGAATGTGTTTTGTTATTAAATATAAAAGGTATGTATTACTGCTTGCACAGACTGCAAAGAAAAAAGTTGTTGCCCAGCAGTCCATTTTCTCTTCAAGTTCCATAAATCCCATTAATGAGGGGTTATGAGGCTTATTGGAGATACAACGTATCCCTTTGCTTAGAAAATGTTGGTGTCCAAAAATGGCCAGTTTCTCCTCTCAGTAACGTTAGTGTAAATCTGCATTAGCTCTGTTGGATTCAGGAGGCATTACAGGGTAGCTCCTGACTCATTTTTAATAGAACATGCCAATCTGAAATGGTAATATGACTACTCCATGTTATCCATCTGCCATAAAAACATAAGACTGAAGAAAAGAAAGGCTACTTCTATAATTGCTTTGTTTTTAAAAAAATCCCAAACTCTTGACATTCAACTATTATAAATAGCTTCATAAAGTACTGGAAGGGATATATCATAAAATCCCTTTAAAATATTTTTGAGTCCAGAGCCTTAGGGCATCCTAAACACATCCACACTGGGAACATCAGGCATGGTGTTTGCTCCATAGTCGGCCTCCGTAAGCTTTTCTAGTCTTTGACTTGATCCTGACTCATCTCCTGACCCCTGCCTGACTTAAATGTTACCTGCTGGCCGCTTTTTGCCCAGGAATGGGGACTGGGTGTCCTGCCAGCCCTCTCTGACTACCTGTGCCTGCAGCAGAGGTGAATGTTGCAAAAGCTGGTGCAGCTACCGGGGAGCTATCATCTCTGTGTGAGGGATAAATCCTGGAGCTAAGGTCCTAGCGCGAACAGTCAACAGACATAACACCGATCAGCAAGCAATATAAACTTCCTGGCAATAGCCCAAAGCTTTTACTTTTGTCTAGGGCCATATAGTTTTCTTTCCTTACTCATAGGCAGATCAGGGTTCTTTTTCATTTTGGGCTGCCCAGGCTGCTTGAGAGCCATTACTCTGCCTGCCTCTTGCCTCCTTTTCCAGCTGGTTATTCTAGCTGTGGCCAACAGCAGTTCAAGCTCAAAACACCATGAATAGCAAAGGCATTTGGTGAGCTTCTGTGAGATGGGCAGGGCAGACACAGCATAGGTCAGAAAATAAGATTATTCTGTCACACCATGATTTGTGCATACGTCTAAAACAATAGCCATGGGATCAAGAGGTTCTCCGAGCCTGACACAGACACCAGAAACAGTCACTCACGACAAGTGCTATCCAGAAAGTATATTAGAGGAAAGATTAGGATCCAGAAGTCCTCTACTGTCTATCTAGCTGAGACAACATTAGCAAGTTCTTTTTATTTAAGTGGTCAGAGACACATAGTAGATTGTAATTTCATTTCTGATGCCATCTTTTCCCCAGAAAACACCACAGATACAGACTCCAAGTATTGCTCAAATACCTACTGAAACTTACTGCACATTGCAAGCCATCATGTGAAAGACAGGTGGAAAATTCATGGGAATGAATGTTCCCTTGTCCTTCAGAGGTTTTTCACACAGGTCCTAAATAACATGCATTTCCAAAGTGTTCCCAGACACAATTTTAATTAACACTATAAATCAGATTCATAAATCAATAAAACTTCTAGAATTACATAAGTGTGGAGTACAGAATGGGTGTACAAAAAAAAAACCAAACAACAAAAACCCACAAAAAACCCACCACCATTCAAGCCTGATTAACACCTGATCTGCCTGGCTGCCCAGAGTTCTGGTACCAGCACCAGTGATTTAGAGAGTATTTTCTGGAAAAAGCACTCCAGATATTTCAGATGTGATCTGGGGACCTTCCATTTTCAAGGTCTGAGTGTCACCATTTTCACTGGCCTCGAAGGCCTGCTTTGTGAATGCGTTAGCACTTTATAATTATCAGCAAAAATACTTCTTTAGTCTGCAAGAAAATGTTTTTCAAAAATCATTAGCATGAATCTCATGTCTTTAGATGCCATAGGTGCAGCTGGGAGTGAGGCTGCCTGTTGAAAAGAAGTAGCCAAATTGAGCGCCATTTTAACCTTTTCATAATAAACATTGCCAATAATAAGTCAACAGGTAAAATATACATCCTTAAACCCTGTGTTGATGTGTGGCATCAAAAGTTCTACCTTTTCTCTTCAACCCTTACTTAAAATTCAGTGAGAACTTCCAGGGAGAAAAAATGAGAAGGGGAAGAAAAAAAAAAAAACCCAAACATGAAATAAATGAATGTTTTATTAGGAAGATACCTAAATTTATTAAAAATGCACAAAGATCTAGTTTCCTTTATGTCATGTGCCTAAATGTTCTACCACTGCAGATCATTGGCCACTAACTGAAAGAGCAGAGTAGTAAAGTTGACAAAAACTCTTCAAATTCATGCTTAATTCCTGCTTCTGTTCTGCAAAGCAGCCCCAGTGAAATAAAAAAGTAATTTTCTCAGGCATTGATCAATCACATTCAGGAAAGAAAATCCTATCATCTCTTTGGTTCCATTACAGTAAGAAACTGATCCATAAATGAAAAACAATGTAGCATTCAGAAAAGAAAAATAATAGGAGAGTGTGTGCATTTTTTCCCAGTACAATTAACATTATTCTGAAATATATCAAAAGAAAAGCAAATACAGGAAGATAGGAATTGCCATAGCAAACCAGATCCAAGATCCACTGTCCAAGACCAAAAGCTTGTCATGGAAAGCAAAAAAATTCTGCACTAGGAAAGTATGAGATAGTCTTTCTACTTTCTCCATTCCTGGTTCTTCTTCTTAAATCAAATCACTTGATTTGAACTCCATCATGTCTGGAAGTCATTTATGTTTTCCCTGCTAGTGGGCATTACTTTGCACATGTATCCCAACTGACCTTCACTTCTGCTTACAGTCCCCTGTTCCTCTTGACACTTAAGTCTCCATATTCAGCAAGAAATTAGAAATGCTTTTTTAGCTGTTAGTACTCACTAATAGTCATCTTGGAAATTTGTTACACCTGGGTTGCCAACACTATGAAACACATGTCTCTGACAGGCTCTTAATTTAGGTGTGTTCTTAAGACAAGCATGTTCCAACAGCTCTTTCACTCTCCACAGTTCCTGCCTGCCCACATTAATGATAGGAGTCAGCACTCCTGTTAACATGTCTCCCCATTACTGTTTCTTGTCATAAAAATTTTTGGGTTTTCCTTTTTTTTTTTTTAAAAAACACAGAATGTGTACAGCACATTTTTGCACAGAAAAAAGGGGACATTATCTGCTACTTTCTGAGCTACCTAAATCTTACCTTGTATTTCTCCAGAGATTCCTAGTTGAGATCTTGGATTTTTATTCCATTAACTGAATTGAAAGAGACATGTGAATTTAATGGATAGCTCTGAAAGTCCTAATTCCTATTCTGTACTCACTCTGCCAAACTACTGCAGCATCTAGCCCCGAGTATTTTATAATACAGCAGCAGCTGCATGGCATATATAGCTATACAGAAATTTCACCTATGAAACACAGACTTTGTTGTAGGATCAAGATATAACTGTACAACATAAAGGATATGGGCAGGGATTAGCCTGCCAGAGCAACTCCTCTTTACTGATCCTATCAGTTATATGTATGTGTATGTAAAATGCTTTCTCTTACTCACATTTATGTTCTGCTTCCTCTTTGATTCCCATAAAAACAAGCCACATAACAGTATCTTTTTTTCTAAAATGCTTGTTCGTTCCCCATTACTGAAGATAACTTCACAGTCTTTCATTGCTTCTTTATCTCACAATAACTTAACACTATTTCAAAGTATTATATTCCTCACTTTCCAAATAGCTTTTGTGCCTTACTTCCCAGATTGACTTGCCCAAAATCACACAGGAAGACCAGGGCAGAGGAAGGACCTAAGCCTCCATCAGTGTTCCCTGGTGGGTATACATCTCTCCAGGTTAGTCTTCTTCCCTCGAAGCTGGAGTTACAGTGCCTGGCAATAATGGCTCTGATCCAGGAGAACCCCATTACATGAAAGGCTCACATTATCTGGAAAGGTCTTAATATCAGATTATGTTCCCAAATCCCTTTCTCCTGGAAGCTAATGCATGTGAGTTTATATGCTTAACTATTACTTAGCTATTTAGACTTCAGAAATAAAATACAGACATACTCTTTGCCAAACATTTATTTAAAGGATTCTACTACAGTAAAATCTAATTATTATAGATTAGTGAGTGTGTGGATCAATCTTAAAGGAGATCTCTACTTTGATACATATCTATGTGTTCCTACTTTTATTTCCATTCTTAATATTTGCACGTGCATGAGATGGGAAAGGGAACTGCTTTACTAGAACTTAACCTTTTTTGCTGAATTCATAGAGAATGGCTTTTCAAGCAAGCATACTCAGACTCTTGCTTCTCTTGAAGCTATACCAAAAGGGAAAAGCATAGGAACAAAAGTATTTGTTTTAGATACAGCCTTGTGCATGTGTCTTTGAGACAACTGATCTAACAAACAGTGTGATCTGGCACCCATTTAAGTCAGTACAATTTTCTCAGCACTGGCAGAACTGCTGTATTGATCCAAATAAACTCGCTCAGGTACCAGGCACTATAGCTGCCCTGTCTTTGCAGCCTGCCGAGGCAAATCTGTCCTGCCTCTCAGCCAGGCTAATTAATTCTGATGAGACTGCTGGAATAACGTTGCTACACTGCATCTAATTCATGGGTCCAAGCTCACTGGTTCAGCATTATCTGAGGAGCTCCTACGCTGTGCTCCACTGTACGATGCCTTCAGATACCCACATTTCAGTGAACATACACTGTATATAGACTCTTAATAACATTCAAGCTTTTGACAATTCTGCCCTAGTTATATGGGAGATAAAAAGAAACTGCAAACCAATGTGTGACTCGTCACTTCCATTTTCCTCTCAAAGAGTTAATTTCAGGTACATCCAGGAGGCCATGAAAGATTTGGCACCTAATACCATGTTCTTCTCATCCAAGGCAACAAAGGTTAAATAAGACTCTGCTTTATTTATGCAGAAAAAGCAAAGTCTATTTGCTTTAGTAATACGTTTTTGTTAGTTTTTTAATTTGGGGGTAAATGTTGGTGAAATTTAATGCTCATAAAAATGAGACATTAATGCTGGCCAGAGCAAGGTTTGGTGCAAGCGGACCCTGTGTAAACTCCCACACATGTCTCTGTCAATGCACCTCAGTCAGGAGTGGCAGTGAAACATGGCTGCTGTCCCAGCACTGGACCTCTTCTGAGGGGAGAGTGCCAAATCTGCTGAAAAGCTCAATGGTTTGCTTGATTGTAAATAGTTTTCAAGCCCACCAGAACAGCGCATTTAATTACACTTCCCTGTTGTTTAACTTTGACACTGTAACAGGTACTCTTGTGTCCTCCAACTATGCTCATGTAATTGGCCCCATCCAATAATAAACTATGAGGTGGCAGAAGTTGTATCTGTGATGATGGTTTTGGGGATTTTTTTTTATTACATGCCAATTTTTAATCTACTGGACTGAATCTTGATATAACAGAAGCCACTTCTAAGACCAAATTCATGTTGCCTCTTGCTTTGATCTTTTACACACAAAAAAAAACCCCAAGAAAAAAACTGATGCAGAGGAAGAGAGCATTTGAAAAAGAAACAGGTGTAAGACTCTGAAAAACAGTATAACCGGGTCAATAGGAATGTCCCACTTGCTGTTCAAATTGCCTGCCTGTTTGCCAAGGAATCAAGGTTAACCACATACAGTTTCCCCACTATATACTGCTGGCAGGCATCTTATCACTGAACCAAATTAGCAGGAAAGCATATTCTTGGATTGCCGTTGGCTGAGGACCAATTTAACAGTGGGCTCCAGGTAAAACTTAAAACAGATTATTATTTGTACCTTTTTTTTCTTAAAGAAGCAGAATGTGAAAGTTAATACTGAGTCCACCACAAATGTACCCTGTGCTGTTCTCCAATTACAGGGCAGCAGAATCCAAGAACAGAATTGTTTCAAGGCACAGTAGTGTGCCAAATGCACATTTTTATGTAGATGACCTCTGTTTTTCCCTTGTTTTGGGGGAGAAGAATGAGCTTATTACAGGAGGGAAACTTTCTGTGTAGAGGCAGTATTTGTGAGCGTCAGTATCTCCGGTACTGAAGGGCAAAAAAGAATATATATTGAATGTAATCTACTCATACTCGCTTCCCTTATTTAAGCCCCAACTTGCTGCACAGCAAAATCATTGGAAATAATCACACTAATTTCAGTTGATATAGGACAGAGTTCTGGCTCAGAAGAATGGTGTGATCATATTGACATCACTGGACACTTTTAAGCAACATTGCAAAAGCAGTTTGTCTATGGAACTGCTTTCCCCATGCTCATAATGTGCTTTGTGGAGTAAAAACCCACATTGGAAAAACTCGGGGAAGGCTATAACTCAGGGAATTGCTTACACATTATCCTATTGGGTCAAAAATTTTGTTTTTCAAGAGAATGTGAAATGCATTGGGCTTAAAAAGCTCTTGGCTTATATAACAAATGCCAAAGGGCAGTCTATTCACTAGCCAAGACATAAAAGTAAAAAGGCTGCTCCAAGGCCTTGAGGCAGCACAGTTTCTTGAGCTGCGCTTCGTAACAGCTGCCCTCCAAAGTCTGGTTAACGTCATCAGAAATGCTTTTTAACAGAGGGCTAAGATGACACGCTTACTGTCACAGCATCCCCTCTTTGGACAGAAAAAGACATCCTCAGTTTCCAGAGCTCTCCTTGCCAGTGCTGAACTCTGACACACTGGGCTCATCCTTTACCTCAAAGTAATCACAGCAGGAAAATTAGCTCTTTTCTTCTTTAATATAACCTTCTGCTCTCCTTAGTCCTTGATAAACAGTGGATGCTCAGATATTTGTTATAACATGTACTGCTTGCCCTGCATAGTTCAGTACTCTGAGGAAGCTGCCTTTATCATTTGAGGATCAGCGGCAGCCTTATAGAATATGTATGCTTCAGTTTTACAGGACAACAAGTAGGGAACCAGTACGAGGGAGCAAAGGGAATGAACGTGTTCCTTCCTATCATGTGATTTCACTAATTTGCCATAGAAATTATTAGTGCACGTTGCAATTTTTCCCTTAAATGCTGCTATAAAATTATATAATTGGCTAAAAAAAATCTTCCTCACTAAATCTGGTGTGCCTTTTTCCAATTTAGAAGTCCAGCAGGACAGCTGGACATCTGCATTTATTTCTTGCATACAGCCTACTTCCCTGCCATGGAAGCATATCCCATTCTAGCTTCTGGGCTGGGTTACCTTCTAACAGCCCTTTATATGTGATCTCTGCCTCTGAACCACTTCACAGGAGCCATCGGCACACAGTTGTAGCTGTTCAAAGTAGTTACCATCACGCGGTCACTCGTTTGTGTTTGTGATGTCTCTCAGCCAAGAGCGTCAGGTTGCAGGGGAAAGTACTGGCTGGGATGTCTACTGTAGATCAAGCTCTTGCCAAGGAAACCTGAATAACCTTATAAAAATATTCTCTCCTTCCTATTTATCTTAGATTTTTGAAGTTATAACTATTTAATTTATCAAACTTGATTTATCGAACTATTTACCTTGGATGCTGTTGTACTTCATGGTTTTGAGCAAAGAAATGACTAATTCATAATGACAGTTGGATGAAAAAATTGCAGCACCAGGAATTAAACTAAACAAACTCTTGATTTATTTACATTTTTAGCTACAAGCAAAAGTTGAAATTAAGTAATAGAGTGCTAGATGCAATTTAAAAAAATGCAATGCAGAAAGGAATCAAAGCAAAAGAAAATTCCATAAATACAAGGAAAAACATACCCACCTGCTTTATCCAGACACTTTGGAGGAGGAAAGGGAGGAGAGATTGAAATGGCTATTGAATAGCGTTCATTTGATGACTCCTGAGCATTTCTTTATAAAAAGAGCCTGTGCATGTGGGGCCATCTCAATTCAAGCTGTTTTACTCCTTCCCCAACAGTGCCTCCTGCTAGAAGCATCCTGTCATGCAGCTAGCACTGCTGCTGGCTTCAAGCCTGCTCTGTTTTGGCTTAATGAAGCTTCTCACCACGAAGAGAAGCCTACAGGAACGCTACGGAGTCTATGCAGCAAAGAAGACATTTGCAAGTACACAAAACCTAGTCAATGGGCCCCAATATTCTTGAAGCCAATCTACATTTATTTTGTCCATTTGTATGTACGGTAAGCGGTTTAATTTGCAGAGCGCTGGTATTGCCCTACCAGACTTTTCCCATATGAGTAGGACCAAGACCACCATTTCACACACGTTGTCAGTTCGTAATCATGCGTGTCACCTATGTATTAAACTAGAACAGTGGCCTAGGCTTCAAGGTCTTTAAAACTCAAAACAGCTAAGACCAAAAAATTACTGTAGCCAAAACTTAACCACCTGTTTGTACTGTAGCCTGTCATGAGCTGTGCTGTTGTCTGGATGCATACATTTGTTGGGAGAAAGAACCTTTTCCTCCTTGTTTGGGCATAAGTGAGAAAAAAGGAGGAGTAAGTGGCATCCCAAGTCTCTCATTTGTTAAAAACAAAAAGAGAGAGACCGCTCTCTCAGAAAACAACAGCAATTATATTTAAAAAAAAGCATATTATATAGCTTTGTCCTTCAACAAGAGACCAGAAAATGAGATGTGGTGCACTGTGCAGCAGTGCACCGTTTGTGACTTCAAGGAGTACTGAATTGGGAATTCAAAATTTGCAAGCTTGAAACTGTGACTCTCACAAAACTGTCAGAAAACTGTTCCTGCAAGATGGATATGTTGAGAGCCAGATCCCTGGTTTGTGGCTATTTCTTTCCTATCTTGTCTAAGATGAATTTTCAAAATAGAACCTCAGCTGACCAGATATGACGGGAGGATTCACTTAGGATGCAGAAGATGCAGATGTAGCTCACAGAGTAGAAGTGGACCTTGAATTAAAATATACATGAGCATCCTATCTATGCTTTTCTCTCACCTGTGTATGTTTAACTAAATTCTGCACAGATCATCATAAACTAATACTTTTTATCAATAAAGTTTCAAGTTTTAGTCCAAATATTCAGTTGCCACTCAGCCTGTGGCATTGATTTTACAAGGGTCAGTGGTTTTCTTATCATCTAAACATATAAGGCCTAAAATATCAGCAGTCTTCAGAAACGATAAAGCCGAACCCATGGAATCATGCACCGTGATACAACTGCGCAGCTGCTGAGATGCCATGCTGACATCTCCTACCTTACCAACCTCCTGTGAGGTCTTCAAGAATCAGTGTGTCACAGGCTCCAACAGATGCCATGCTATGACAAGTAATCAACCTCTGCAATGTCTAGCCAGGTGGCACGGGCACTTTACACAGCCAGCAACTCCAAAGTGGAGTCCAAGACCATGAGAAAAGAAGATGTAACAGAAACTTGTATCTTGACACAGACCAGGAAATGAGAGGCATTAAGATAAGGAGCCCTGCCTAGACTTGCTGTGCAGGTCTACCTGCACCTGGCCATGCTTGTGGCTGAGCCTGACTCACCACCGTGACTCCTTGGCCTCAGACTTGCTTCATCGCTTTGCGCTTGCCTGGCGAGTGGTGGACCGCTGTCTGGTGCTGGTTACTGTCCTGCCGGACCCGCT
This sequence comes from Fulmarus glacialis, assembly GCF_000690835.1. Taxonomy (NCBI): domain Eukaryota; kingdom Metazoa; phylum Chordata; class Aves; order Procellariiformes; family Procellariidae; genus Fulmarus; species Fulmarus glacialis. Next base: position 98,219 of record NW_009221401.1, on the reverse strand, counting down.
CTGCTCACCTTCTTTGGGCCCTGCAGGACAGTGCCCATGTGGGTGCCATCCCTTCCCTGCCTGCCTTGTTTCACCCTCGAGCTGGGCTCCCTTTCCCTGGCAGGACAGCTGGCTCTTGCTGCTTCCTGGCACCCAGGATGGGGGGAAAGGGGCAGGGAAGATGGGGGTCGGGGCTGCGGGGGGAGAGGAAGGCTGTGGCAGAAAACAGGTAGCTCTTCAAGACAATGAAATGCTGAATATCCCAAATAAGGAGAAAACCTAGAAAGGTGATATAAATATTGAAACAAGAAGAGGCCACCGTTCAGTAACTAAAGCAAGAGCTGCAAAAGGAAAAGGCAGAGACTTCAACTAATGGGACTGTGGAGATGAGAGTAGGGCTATCTGCTGGGGGGGAGCTGCGAGCCCTGCCCTCCCTGCACGGCCACAGAAAGAGTCTTTCCACTATGACTGGAGCGGGGCAAGGCGTTATTTGATAGTGGAAATGCCTTGCTCTCTTTGGAAGAAGACGTAACTCTTTATGGAATAATTTATTAATGTCATTTAAGAAATTAAATTCCTGTTCTGTAAGAATTTTATTTATGCTAAATCAATACATGAAGTCAGAATTTCATTTTATTGCTGAATAGAAATTATATTAAGAAAGCAGCATAGAAAAAGGAAATACTTAATGATACTGAAGTGTTCTAGTCTCAAAGTGATTTAAATGGCATAATGATTATTAAAAATAATATATTTAAATATTTCAGAAAAGAGCAGGAGTAAAAGTACAGTGCTAAACTTAGAACAAGATATTGTTATTCTCAAAATGACATATTAACATTAGTAAAATAGGATGAAAATGATTCATTAGTTCTTTCTTAAAAAAAAAATCAAAATTGAAACTTCTTGCCAAATGTCTGCATTTGGCAAGAACTCCATTTCCAGTGGTAACTTTCTATTATCATTTTTTTACCATTTTTCTCTGCAGTTGAAGAACATGACTTCTATTGCAACGTTAGATAGATGACAAATAATTTTTTAGTAGCCACTGATGCCAGCACTGATTTAGTCTGTGACAGCATGAACCCTCTGTATGCATGCAGTCTCCTGATCTCATCTGTAGTTTATCTTTTGCAAATTCATTTTTGAAAACCACTCTTATAAAGCCCATCAGCCACAAAATCCAATATTGTTTCAGTGCTGCATTGCCCCACACAAAAGTTAGTGCAGGCCGGCCACATCATCCCGGTTTCTCCTGTTTTTGTTTTTTTAAGCTGAGCAGCTGCCAAGTCAACAACTCATCGATTTCTGGTTGGGAACGTAATCTCACATTTCAGGCTACGAATGACGCACGCGCACACACGCACGCATACACACACACTCTCTCAGTCTGAACAGTGCTTGGTCTTGGATAGACACAATCTCTGCAGTGCTGTATAAACAAACGTCATCTTCATTACCTCAAATGGCTCCACGTTACTGAAATGGAGCAAGCTGAATGCACTGCAGGAGCGCTCTGAACAGAGCAAAAGGCATTTGAAGAGTTTCAGCACAGCCTGGCGGGTAAGCTCTGAAAATACACCAGGTCCACCCCAAGGACTCTATGGAGTTGATGTGTGGGAGCTCTGGGTCTCAGCGAACTGCCAGGCAAGGTCAGGCTATCCTGAGGCTTCATCTCCAAAACCAAAAATTTGAGACCGAGTGCTAAAATTGGTCCAAGGTAAACTTCCTTTTTATTGTTTCCTCTGTATGTTAGAGAGTCACACTTATGACTACATTAGTACTGCCAGCCACGGTGGTGTGCAGCTGTGGGATTCAAGAGACAACCCAGCTGTAAATAGTTATATGCTTATTCCTCAGAAAAAGGCATATTATGTTAATTTCAGAAGTTCAGTAACATTATGCATCGCCGATGCTGACAATCCTCAGACATAACTATTTAATAAAACCCTGTTTTTCTCTAAGGTTAAAACAATGAGACTAATATTTTACAGTAACTTGTATTACATATCCTTCCTAAATAATGATTTTTTTGTCCCTAGAAAGGAGATCTTTTAGTATAAACTTGCTTAGTACCTTTGTAGTCATCATGTTCCTTTCATTTGCATTAAAAAGAAAGATTGACTTACAAAGTTTTTGTATAAAACTTTATTCCTACATTGCTGTACCTTTAAAATTATTGGATTCTCTTCTTCTTCTTCTTCTACGTTTTTTCTGAGGTAAAGCTGATGCAAATAGAAATGTGCTGTACTCTGTAACTGAAACTTTCCTTTTCTTCTATTTTGGTTCTCCCTAGTCTAAAACACAGCACGCTGGTTCTTGGCAAACGCGGTTGCTTTATGTATGGAAAAATAGCTGTGGTACAGCTGTGTAGAGCCCTCAGGAAATTTCTGATATTCTTTTAGAGGCAATCTGGAGAATGTACAATGTCAAAAAACCTGGGCCTTTACAAAAGCAAGATGCCTTGTCGACGAGATAAGCATTGCTACTGGAGAGTTTTTCTGAGGAATGTTAAATAAAGGACATAATTGAGGTTAAATAAAGGACATAATTTCCAGCTTAATGAGACACCTGTCTTGAGCTACTATTCTTTCTCACTTTCTTTGTCATCTCACACAAACAGCCCGTGATGTTAATATTTTACTTCCCTTCGTAGCTCCTAGCTTCAACACTGCCATGTGTCACAGACTTGCTATCCAGCTCTGCTTGCGCCTCTCATACAAGGTTTAACTTAGTTTTCCTGTTTTGCAGCAAAGCTCGAAACCCACTGCTTTCTTCACTCCTCCTGCAAACTTCCCTCCCACAGGCAACATCCTAGCGGTAGCAGCGAGAGGTGGTGCAGGGGCAGGTGGGGACCCTCCTGGCCTGGTCCAGCCCCTGGGGCTCCTGCGTGTGGCCACCAGCTCCTTCCCGGCAGATCAGTTTAGAGCAAGGGGAGGAAAGTGCTCCCTTCCCCAGCAGGGAGTGAGCTCACTGCCGCCGGGGGCTGCAGGCTCTGACAGCATCAGCCAGCTCAGAAGTGGAGAGGGTGAGTTCGTGGACACCGGCTGCGTGTGTGGGTGGGAAAAGGAGCAGGCGCAAACACACCCTGCAAGAGCCCAAACGCAGCACTGGAAGCTGGGGTACGGGAAAGCGGCAGGGATTTTGTCATCTCCTTGAACAGCATCCCTGACCGCCACAGTTGAGTGCGCTGGCCATTTCTTGTGTGGTATAACATTTACCTCAAGAAGCACGACATGGCTGATATTCATAATGTATAGTCTCTGAAAAAGATCTGAATGTAACTACTTTGTTCATTACAGAGCACAAGAAACATAAAAATCTAAACAAAAGCAAACACACAGTTCACTCCCCGCTGCAGTTACCTGACCAAGCAGAATCTTGTGGAGACTCTAGGATCCTTCCTCTCCCCCATCTTCCCACACCAGACTCTGCTAACACAGCACTGTCACTTCTCCATACCTACTTTTCTATCAGCTCCTATCCAGCAAATTGTGGGAGAAATCCAGTCCCTTTGGTCACATAAGCCCTTAATTACTCTCATTTGTTGCTCAAAGTCCTCTCCCAGCTGATCTGTCGCTTAATTATTTTTATCCTGGACTTCAGATTATAAAGCACTTTTGAACAACAGCTAACTCTTAGCTTGAGGCAGCGGTTAGCAGTCTTTGTGCAGCTCAGCTCTACTTGACAAAATCAACATTTTTCCTCTTACTTTGCATGTTTGTTTCTTAGCTTTTGGGCTATGCCAGGTCTCCAGCCTGCTACAATGTTGTTCTTGCCCTAACAAAGCCACAGCAGTTTTCTAGCAGAGCTTATTAGCTTGGGCTTCGCGCCTCACCTGTAATATGCTTCACTGTGTTCCTGGGAGACATAAAATTAAGCCTACAAATGAATAAGCCAAATGACTATGGAGCATCCAGCATAATGACCTCCTTCTACAAGCACTGTGTCACCACCTTGTGGATTTTTGAAATTCAAGTTACAATAGAGAAGGCAAAAAACCATCCCTGGTACATACATAGAGGGTTCCTAGAGGCAATCAGAACTTCTAAGCTGTGCTAAGACAGGCTCCCTCAATTGTCTCACTGGGATTTAATGAGATTTAATTGTACAAAGTGTTCTTTAATTTGAAAATAATTAAAAGCCAAGAGCTCACTTGATCCCCTTGTGAGTATAACAAACTTTACTTGGTTTACACTAGGCACACGAGGGCAGTTTTAATGTAAGGCTCTGTTTCTCCGATTAGGCTAATAATGAAGACATGCATGAGGCAAAATTTAACATAGTTCAGGACTTTTCCTTCAAAATACATGCACGAATCATGTATTGCACAAAACCTGGCATGCATTTTTTGAAAAAATATGCAGTCAAAAGAACACTGAAATCATTCTAGAAAACAATTTAAGCAAAACAAAATCCTCCAGAATTTTAACAGCCCAGGTGCTGCAGGAGCTTAAAAAGCTGCAAAACCATTTTTCAAGAAATTGAAGTGTATGAGTGCCCTCAGATTTACATAAAATGAAAATTTGGGCCTAATTTTTGATTTGGGAAACATTTTCAGTTATTCCTAAAAGTGTGACTAGTCTCTGTCTCCACACTCTTACAACAGGTAGCTGCACTGAGCTCTTAATTTTACTACCTGAACTAGCTAAAGGGGCTTTAGAGTGACCATATCTTAGAAGAAGAAAAAGAAATTAATTGTTCTCTGTCATCCAATGAGCACCACTGAGTCGATCTGCATCCAAGACTCCCTATCCTTTTGATCTTCAAAGGTATGCTAAATTTGCAATTTTGACATGTTCCTCTAAAAATAGCCAACAGGCTTTGGGCCTGCAATTTTTTTAGATTATCTTCACATTTAGTCTCAAAAGTTTTTTCTCCACAGGTGACCCCCTCAGCTTTGTAAGTTTATCACCTAAGACAACTTCAGCTGAAAAGGCAGTTCAGCTGACAGTCAGGGGGAATCCCACTGCTTCTGTGACCGTTTGCTGCCACTTATTCAAGGAAGACTGCCAGGAAGCACTTGTCTGAGCTGATAATTTTGAATGAAATATTTGATCTAGAGTAACAGCAAAATTAAATTAATGTTTTAACCAAGTGTGACTGTACCTGTTGTTTACATGGCTCTCTAAGTATTTTCAATTATGTTTTGTAAAGAGAGATTAGGAACATGCAGTGATAAACCAGGAACGCTAAATCTGTTGAGTGACTGTTCCTTTAATAACTTCAAGCAAAAGAAAAATGAAGATTTCTTCCTCTGTAACAAGAGAATCATGACACTTACCTGGGTTCACACACAGTTTTATAAGAATTAAATGGTGTGTTTTCCTAATGAAATTTGTAATTTTTATCCATGTACGGGATAGCACAAGATTTTGTATATTTAGAAAAAAACGATAAGTTTACAGAGTCCAATAGAACAAAATAATTTCCACCTTGTCAATTATTAATTATCTTCTTTATTTGTTCTAAAACCAGGCTAAAATCCAGCAAGAAATAGTAAAAATATCACAACTGTAACATACAAAACCTCATAACAACAACAAAAAAATTTGTACCAATTAAAATCTACAAGGTTTGGAGGAAAAGCATCTAAGTATTTTCCAATTCTGAAAACAGGCCAGATGCATTCATGGAAGCAGTCTCTTTAAATTACAGTAAGCATAAGTAATAGATGTGCAAGCATGCAGTGTTTTAAGCTCTCAGAGTAAACAGAATGTGTTTTCTATCAGGATCGTTGCAATCATTCAAATGCCAATCTCTAAACTCTTCCTGGAGTCTAATATTGAAATCTCAGATTAATATATGTGGAGCAACAAGGACATCTTCAGGCAAGTTAGAAAAATGCAAAAATTTCTATTCGACATTGATATGAGAAGACTTACAGATTCTCCGTAAGTCTGAATTCCTTGGAATTGGCACATGATGTAAATGATAAGCTCTTAAAACTGTTTGGGAAAGTCCCACAAGTTCCGCAGAGTATTATTAAAGCAGTGCTTGGTCAGCATTCCTGAAATGCTAGAATATATGCTTACCAGTGAGGTTAATTTACTTGCTAATAGTTTTGAAGGCAGACCTGTTTTTGCAACACACTGATCTTGTTGTTCTGAGTTGCTTTTCTCCTTGTTACAGAAGTAAAAAAATTTCCTACACTGTACATATTTTTAAAAGAAAAAGTATAAAAATAGTGAAAAGGTTTCTGAAGAAGTATTAAAGGCAAATCTACACAAAAATTAAACTTTCACAGTTCTTTGTCGCACTCTACAAGTTTCAAGTATTCCTTTAAATTTGTACCTTTGAAAAACTGATATAACAGTAAACGTTTTCAAAAAAAAAGGTGGAAAGAGGAAGAAATCTTATACTTCTTATTTTGTTTAAGTTTTTTTGCACATGAAAAAGCACTTTTTTTTTTAGTATAGCCCCTAAGTTAGAGCTGGAGTTGTGGGGCCGTTTGTAGAACTTTCTGTTCCTTTAGTGCTATCTGCAGCCTTAGAATCATCACATACTTCAGAACGCTCTTTTTCCTCTGGCATTGATGGGGTAAGATCAATAGTGATCAAATCAGTTTCCTGATCTGTTTTTTCTACTTCGCTGCAAAATTCAACTTTATCTTCCTGCTGGCTGTTCTTCTTTATTTGTCCATTCTGTGCCGGGTAGGTACTGGCAATGGTGTCATACAGAAATTGGTAATGTTCCTTAAATATAAAGAGAAGTCAGTATGAATGGAATGCTCAGAACCCAAGAATAAACCCATTCTTTCTCTGTTTCCTTAAATTTTAGAAATGTAACATGTAGTTGAACATGCAAGACTGCATATGAAGCAGCTTCCACAGTTTTTGGCGTACAGAGTGTTGCTTCTACAGTTTATTTGATTCTATGTACATGTAATGTCTCTGTAACTGCCTGCATCAGATGTTCCAAGTTGAGTCTTGGTTCACAAAGTCCCAAAAATATGTTTTTTAAAGTACCTACATTGTAAACAACACGTATTGTAAGGAGTCTAGGAAAGTCATCTAATAACCCGCCCCATATTGATGACACCTAGGTTTGGTTTGTTAGAAATGCACAGTGTATGCCACAAAGACACAATTCCTCTGGAGTAATTTAAACAAAACAAGTCGATGGCTGCTAGCCTGTGAAATGGAGTTAGCCTCCTAACTCTGCAGAAGTTAAGGGACAGTGTGCATGTACATCCCTGAAGCAACTGCAGAAACATCAATTTACGCAATTTGTAATTTTATAATATGCACCCTTCCACAAAGGTGTTATAGAATTGCAGCTCTGGACATCTCACAGACTCCTTCATTCTTATCAGCAACAGCCAATTCCTAAGAGTAGCTGTGAATATCCTAATTAGAATTAGTATTCCCTATGCAGAAATTATGCATAAGGTTATGAGGGTATTAGTGACCACGATAAGTAATCTCATAATTTTTTCTGGTAATTCATAAGATTTACTTACAAAGGTGGAGACCATTCCCAGCCTGGTGCGACGAAGAGCTTTTACTACTTGGAAAACATCTATTACTTCTTCTATTTCTGCACTTTCCAAGAGGGTCATTAAAGCACAAAATACACCAGTCTGCTGTGATCCATCACTAGAAGATGATGTAAAATGTACATGTAAATTTAAAATGTAAAATCAGCAAGTCCTCTGACTAAATGTCAGATTTATTTCAAAGTCTCCATAATGAATTACATTTCCAAAACATTTTTTACTGGACTGAAATTGTTACAACTAAGAATATCTGTAGGACACACACAAGACAGTTTATCTAGAGGCTACCTGGACCTCATGTGGCCACACGGGTAAGAGAGGGGTAAGAGAGAAATTACAGTCTCAACAATTGTTAGCAGGATTATCCTCTGTTTCAGATGGTATGCAAGGCTATTCCTGGAAATGGTCCTAAAAAAGTGGGCTTATGTACTGGAATGAGAGATGAACCTAAAAGCTTTGCTAGATCCTCATTAGCAGTATGCTACAACAGCACTCTGACCTAGTATTTCTTCTCAAAATATGTGTACCAGGCAAGAGCAGCTAGCTCTGACCACCTACTCCATGCCCACACTTGCCGAAGAGAAGTGTGCTCACTTTTCAGCACTATAATCAAAAAGGTCAAGCTTGAGCAATTCAAGGAATCTTCTAGGGAGAGCTGAGTCTCCAGACACATGGAAAGGCTGGTGGGAAAAGGCAGGCATCCCAAAATTGTGGTTGCTACATATATCCAGAACTTAGAGCTAGGTTAAGGTATGTGCTGAATTCAGACCCACCGGCAGTGGATGACGAGCGGGACACTGCGGGTACTCCTGTTGTCCTCAGTGACTGGTCTGGCTGGGACTTTTTGTTTAAGGTTGAGAATCATGCTGACTAAATCTTTGGGGTTTTCTGGAACATCCAAGCCACTCCAGTTGTGATACTGATACTGATACACCTTCTGTGTATCTTTCGTCTGAAAAACAGCAGTGGAGATGTAGTCAGGTTAAAATAAAGATTCAGGTAGTACCTCTATTGCAGCTGATTTACAAAAGAACAATTATATCCCTGAGGAACTACATGGTGATGTGAGTTCTATCTCATGAATATGAGGTAGGTAGACATCCAAGCTTTGCTCAAAGTACAAAAGGTAGCTGACCTCCTGAGACTCCACTACCACCATCTCAGCAATTCCCTAAATGGGAAATTTGAGCTAATTTATAGCATTTATCATGATTGGCTGCTGGTCTGGAAGAGAAAAGTATTTCCATTTCTTAGAGCAGGAGGTAAGTGCAATGGGAACTGTCCCTTCTCTTTCTTCAGGCTAAGTTTATAACAAATTGAAAGCTTCCTTTTGGAATTTGCAAAGAAACTTTTACCTTCAGATGTGTAACATCAAATGCACGTATGGTATAGCTAGGACAACAGTTGACATCTGTCATTTGAACTTCTATGCTATCATACGTTTGTTTTCCTTGTCCCCAGTACTGTGCACAGAGTTCCTAAAATGGATAAAAGTACAAGTCAGTGCTTACCATTCAAACCTCTTTTTGTTTTATCTTCCACATGCACTTAGAGAATGTATTGACTTTAAAGTAGTAGGAGTGTCATCTTTCCCTCAAAAATTCATTAGAAAGTACATTAAGAAGGTAAATAATAGAACAAATTATGTTGGAAATCCAAATTCCTCATCCTATGAAACACGCTTAAGGGGGAATGAGAGAGTGCAGCGCAGTGTTTTCTTTGCATATAGGGGACCTTTAATATGTCAGTGTGAAGATGATGCCCTCACCTGATCTCCTTCCTTCAGGTTTTCCCTCAAAAATTCATTAGAAAGTACATTAAGAAGGTAAATAATAGAACAAATTATGTTGGAAATCCAAATTCCTCATCCTATGAAACACGCTTAAGGGGGAATGAGAGAGTGCAGCGCAGTGTTTTCTTTGCATATAGGGGACCTTTAATATGTCAGTGTGAAGATGATGCCCTCACCTGATCTCCTTCCTTCAGGTCTGTCAGCATAACAATGACTTTGACTTTTCTTTGGAAGACCATTTGCCAAAAGTCAGAGATAGTTTCCTGCAGTGGTCCCTGTGTTGCAATCATGGCTTTTGGACCCCAGTAACCCTATAAAAGAAATTTAAAATATTTTTTTCTTAAATGCATTTGAAATGTGATTGTCAAGTCACAGAACTCATTGTCATTTAAAGAATACCCAGTGAAATAAACTAATGAACCCTTTTGCTTATAGGGAAAATATGTGTATCACAGTGTCCTGGTTTTGGCTGGGATAGAGTTAAATTTCTTCCTAGTGCTGTGTTTTGGATTTAGTATGAGGAGAATGTTGATAACACACTGATGTTTTTAGTTGTTGCTAAGTGCCCTATGGTCAAGGACTTTCAGCTTCCATGCTCTGCCAAGTGCACAAGAGGCTGGGACGGAGCATAGCTGGGACAGCTGGCCCAGCTGGTCAATGGGGTATTCCATACCATGTGATGTCATGCTCAGTATATGAATGGTAGGCATGTCCTGGAAGTAGCGATCACTAGTTGGTTATTGGTCAGTGTGCCTGGTGAGCAATTGCATTGTGCATCACTCGTTTTGTATATTTTATCATCATCATCATCATCATCATCATCATTATTATTATTTCCCCTTCCTTTTCTGTTCTATTAAACTGTCTTTATCTCAATCCACGAGTTTTCTCACTCTTAGCCTTCCGATTCTCTCCCCGTCCCACTGCGGGCGGGGAGTGAGCGAGTGGCTGCGTGGTGTTTGGCTGCCTGCCGGGTTAAATCACGACACACAGTAAGCAATGGTCTTACAGGAATTCTATGAGCCAAATGTCATTAAACTCAATCCTCCTAACAACAGTATCACTTCCAGATTGACAACAAGGTATACTCATGCTGCAGTGGGTGAGACCTCACCCTGCCATTTTCTGCAAAGCATATTTTTCTACACAGCAGTTTAATTTGACCACTACGAAATTGAGTTTATACCACACAAAGTTGGTGCACCAGTCAGTTCACACTAAGCTACCTAAAAGTAAAAATATATTTACTCTGACTAGATATCCTAACTGTGCAGCATTTTAAAGGATTCAGAAAAATCAAATTCAGATAAAGGATTTTTAAAGGATTCAGATACATTCAAATAAATCAAATAGCTAGTAATTCCATTAAAATCAGTTACTTCATTAGTGACCAATAACTGCTCTCCTTCTTTTGGAGGTATATATGACACCAAAAAACTGATGGCCCCAATTTTCAGTAGTAGGGTTTTGTATATGTGAATAACTATATTCACATTTCACTAACAGGAAAAATATTAATACGGATCAACTTGTACGTAGGCAGATGCCCACTAATAGAAATACATGTTATCATGAGGCCAGTCTGAAAGCCAGTGGTTTTAAACATAACATACACACACACACACAAACAAAGTGTTTCTATGTTTAGTCTCACTATTTGAGATTGCAGTCTAAGACCGCGTAAGGGAAAAAGGTTCATCTTATTACTGCAGCGAAATGCCTAAGATTTTGATGATTAAAACTATAAATGGATTTGCCAATTGCCTGTCAGATCTTTATCCCTTATTCAGGTAAATCCTATTCTATTTGTGAAGCCAATAAGAGAATAAGAGCTCAAACTAGAATATAGTTTTAGCTGAAAGCTTGTGAAATACTTATAGTGGATCCTCTAAGTACATACAGTTATGAAGGAAGCATTGATGTATTTGCTTGATTCCTCACAGTCGCTGTCCTCATCTGAGGAATCATCTGAATCACGTTCACCCTCCTTACTGCATTCGTCTTCGTGCCTGATAGGCACTCGGTTAAAGTCATCTGCATGAGACAAAGTGTCACACTGCTGCTCAGGTATAGGATTAGAGGGGGGCTGTCCCTGCATGTGCAGGGGGGAAAATAGATAGAAAAAGGCTAGTTTTTTCACAACAGACTGCAGAACAAAGGCCACTTCATTTGAAATAAACACTCCCAATAATTCACATTTTTAAAAACTCATCTGTTTTTTTTCAAACACTATGAGAAGTTTCTAATTTTACAGTGTTGAGAAAATTAATCAATCAAATACATCCTAGTAATTTATTGTCCTCATTTTTTCAAAATTTAGTAGATTTTCTTACAGAAGATAAAATAAAGGAAGGTTTGTGGAAAATACTTACATGGAATTATGTTGGCATTCCTATTTTTGCTTTTATTTTCCTCACGGTTCCCAGTGTTCTGAGTCCGCCACCCCTTATAGGAAGGTAATCTCTAAAGAAAGAGGATGTTCGGTATTATGCTTGATTAAAATGGTTCCTGAGATCATTGCCCCCTCTGGACACCCATACCCAGTCTTCATCTCCTAGTGCCTCACTTCTTTAAACTTTGGTCACTGGACTATAGTTTAAAAATGCCTGCTATACCATGTACAATGGCACAGGAAATCATGCACACAAAAACAAGTAATCGTTCTATGCTCCCCATCTTTGTTAAAAATATTAACATCAAAACCGAATAAAATTTCATTAATTTACAGCTTTTTTCATGAAGGTAAAGAAACTAGAGAAATAAAATAGCACAGAAGTGATCTATTATGTATGGTATCTCTATCTCATTACTATTGTGCAAGGCACTTTCTAATGTAAGTGGGACGTAAAGGCACTAGAATGCAATGCTTATTTACCTGAAACTCTGCCTCCAGCAGAGAAGGATCACTGGGAGGATCTTTTCTTTTCAAATTGTTAAGATAGGAATGCAGTTCTGAGAGACTGACCTCTGTTTCTCCATACTGATTGTATTCCACCAGCGCTTGATGGATAAGGATGTATTGTGACTGGTGTTTCCCATTTGAAGGGTTTAAAAATGAAGTTATTAAAGAGAAAAAAAAAAACCAAAAATAAAAAGACAAACACTTTTTAAAACCGTTATAAGAAACTATTATTCCCATGATGTTATTAGTGTTAATAATATTAAGCATAACATTAAATAGGCATTAAATACAAGTATTAAAAATCAGAGTGGCTTCCAAATTAGACATTTTGGAGCACATTTAGTGATGAAAAATGTTCTGCAAATAAATGTAATGTCATTGAAGAAATATGCAATTGATATTTGAAAGATCTGCAAAATGCTTAAATAAGTTAAAAACATGCATTGCATCAGTCTATAACTTTTGTTGTATTCTTAACTCAACTGAGAATTCCACCTAGACAGACAGTTTTTAGAATTTGAAAATTAAGTTTGACTATGCAAGCTCAATTTTGCATTTGTGAATTGTATGCCAAAAGCTGGATTATCAAATCTAAAATATTCTTCTTGCCTTCTTTTTTTAAAGCCTAAACTTAAAAAGTTGAAGTTTTGAAAACTGAAAATCTGTGTCGGAAGTTTTTCTCTCTCTTAATATTTTTCAGAGCTATATTTTCTATGAACAACTTCAACTGAACTGTAGCAGTACTCTAGACTGAACAGCACGCTTTTGAGAAATACTGATGAAGCCCTAGCAAGGGAGAGTTCTAAGTGACAGGACTTTTAGCGAGATACCTCTACTTGAACCATGAGGCACCGCTGCCGGCGCAGCTTCACAACATAGCCATAAACATCCACTCTGCCTTCTGCATCCAGCCCCTCCAGCATGGCATCAATTCCTATATACGTCCCGGTGCGCCCAACACCGGCACTGCAAAGCACAAAGGGGTTTGGTTATCGAGAGGGAAAGGCATCTCCCAGTCCCGCTCTGAGAGGGGAGCAGTCAGTGAAAGAGCGAAAGTGAAAATGTGCAACAACGGGATATGAAGCAACTGAAAACAGTTCTTGCTGTAAATTAATTGGCAACACAAACAATGAGGAGTTTGTATTTTAAATATCTTTTAATGAAAGTAAGGCCAATATTGCCAGATGTGGTGCTTTTAGCCAGAGTAGCCCGACATTTATCTGGCTGCTTTCCAAAAGTCCAAAAGTCTATTTATCCTCAGATTTTATCGACCTGAATATCCTTCAGAAAACAGGCCTTTTTATGCATCTTTGGCTGCCTCACTCTCAAGTAATCAAGTCAAAAATCTGGGATTAGCCAAATACCTTTGCCAGCTTCCTTTTCTGAATAGCTTCACTTCATGTTCATTTAACATTAACATAATTTAAAAAAAATAATATATATTTACCTGCAATGGACCACTATTGGGCCACTAAAAAAGTTGCTGAGAGCATTAATTCTGCGTCGGAGTTTGAGAAGGAGATGTGGATCCTCAGGGACTCCATGGTCTGGCCAGCTTGTGAACTGAATATGAGTGACATCTCTTCCAGCTGTCCTTTCTCTTCCCTAGACAAAATGAAGCGTGCTTTTTTATATATACATATATATATATACACACACACAAAGCCAAAGTCAAGCGCAGATATACAAAACAGAAGAAAAATAAGGGCAACAGTCATCAAATATTGAAACAAATTTTTCAAACAGCGTGCTGTAATGTTGTAATCCCAAAGGTCTCTCAGGTTATGACATTTTTTATATTCAATTTTAATTAAAAAATATGCATGAATCAGGAATACACAATGACCCCAAAAGAGAACAAGCATGAGGTTCAAAGTGTTGCTAAAAATACTTTTTTCTCAGGTTATATCCAGAGTATAATATGTCTCCCCACTCTATTAATAAACAACTTGGCCAGTGTATAGCTCTGCTTACTTCAGGGGGTACAGGTTGGTAATTCTCTTATGTGTCCTAGGAGTAGCCTGCTGAGGCTACAACAGATTTAAGGAAAAAAAAAAAAACACCAAACCAAACAACTTTAAACTGTAACTCAGACTTCTACCATTTAGAAATAGATACAAGAAAACCTATGATTTTCAATGAGACTGACTCTCTTAAGTCACTTGATTAAAACTTAAAGCATGTCAAATCTTGAGTCCTACTTTCATATGTTGCTGCTAGATTAAAAGAGAGGACATACATTTTGATAACAATGATTATAAAACAAAATGAGAAAGACATCTCAATGGCATTCTTTTAATGGCCAAGATTTAGTATGGCTATACAGGCGTTTCCCCAGTAATTAACCCCCAAATTCTTACTCTAAGTCGAACTACCCAGTTGTGGCACAGTTATTCATACAGTTACTTGCCATTGTTTCAGTAATTATACGTCACTATTCCACCAGAACCGCAGAAGTCTCCACTTTCTCGCCAGGGACCACTTAAATTCCCCAACCAATATCAGTTTTATCTATATTAACATGATGTCAGCCGAACAGAGAGCAGACAGCTCTAAAAATATCAGTCCTCAACCTGCAGCAATCTCTCATTTCTAATGTCAGATTGTTCTAGTCACAGAGCAATATCTTTGTTAATAGTTAATTCTTAACATCCTGGTATTTCTTCACACTAAGTTATGACTTTCTTTTAATCAGACAACTTCCCGAGTAAATTTTAATGCAACATGAGACAGCAGAATAGGAATTTCCAGCTGTAATCATGGATCAAGATGGGTGGAGTCTGTTGCTTGACTATTTTGCTGAAGATCTGTCAGTAGATTTATTCTTTGAGTGTCAATGCTTTTAGCTATGACTTATGCTCCATTTACCCTCACTGAAATATTTTCGCAAAGGGCCTGAGAGGAGCATTTAGCCTTAGATGGCAAATTTTGTTCTCAATTACGCACAGAGCAACTAATGTGATTTCAGATGTATAAAAGAGAGAAATTAATTAGCCTTAATGATTCTACACATAGCCAAATGGTAATTTAAAAACAGTTATGTTTATAAATGCACTAGAGATTACCAGAATTTGTAATTGTCCCACTGTACAATTATCACGAGGGTAGAAAATGGTGCTCTATGAGTCACATTGATTTTACTTGCAGAAGGTTAACCAGTAAAATTTCTGTGTTAAAGAGCAAGCTAAATATCAATGGAAACCACAGTGTATTAAGTTTTCCATACTTAACAGCATATTAACAGTTTCTTCTTAAATGTAGATTCCAGAGTACTAAGGAAAATACATTTTTAAGTTGGGAAACATATGTTTAACTCTAACTTGTAAGGAATGACACCTACGTCTAAGAAGTTTTCTCTTAAACTTTATGTTGCTTAGGGAAAAACAGCAGAGCATCTTCCACTGATAGTGGACTCTTCTCCTCCTAAAAGGATCTCTCAACGATACTTACAGATCCAAATAGACACTCCAGTTCCAGCCAGTCTTACACTTTTGAATCAACTTACATTTGTGATGTGTAGTTTCTGAATGACATAGTCTGGACACGTTTTACTTTCATTGATCTTCACAATGATGTCCCCATATGTTGCAGCGCCATTCTCCATTGACGGCCAGTACTGGGCACACTTGTTCTATGAAGACATGAAGTTAGGTGAGCAGCACAACAGCAAAGTGGCAGAGAGGTGAGAGCTAGAAGAAAATCTTATTTAAAACAGACAGCAACTCAGTATAGTTTTTGCAACTTCTCACAGGTCTTGTCCTCTCCTGAAAAGGCTGTGACTGCTTAGGATGTCAGTGCTAAATAATTCCAAATATCCAACAATTCAGGTCTCTGACCTGAAGTTTATGCCCATGGAATTTAACTTGGAACATAAAGTGGGGAAATAATCCTGTACGCTAGTTGAAAAAGTGAACAGCTACTGTTGCTGTTGCCTGAAGGCTGTAGAAAAGTTTGCAGCTACTTCTATGGCTTCTTTTTCAGTCTTCAGTGAAGAATGTTGCTCCTGCCTGCCTATAACATCAACTTGGGGATGCTGTAAATCTGCATGCTGCCAAACTTTTCATCTTTAAAAGCAGTTAAAACAGCAGTTCCCCTTCTTCCTGCTGTACCTGGAATAAGGAACAAAAGCAAGCCAGAAGCACCCAACCTTCCAGTTAAAGGAAGGGCAAAGACAACAGATAAAAAAATATTCTGTCTAGAATCTACTGAGGGCTTTGCCAGGATATCGGAAGATAACAGACAGGAGAAAAATACAAACTATACCTTTTACGACAGGTCTGTGAGGAGCTAGAGTTCTACCTTGAGCCCTTTTCTGGATTAGCTGTAATTTGGAAGCTAGCCCTCTGCTACTTATAGCTGTGACTAAAGTGACATTTTCTGATAAGACTGGTAATTCCAAAAGGCAACACTGTTTTGGCATGCTTGTCAACATAGGTTCTGCCACAACAAAAGAACAGCAAAGAATGAAAACAAAGTACTAAGAAGAAAATGTAATTCACCACAGCACAGCAACCCTTTCTGTTTTCAGACAAAACGAGGGTGGAAAGATGGATGGATGGAAGCATGGATGGATGGATGGATGGATGGATATTTCTCACCCTCTTTCCTTCCTCACAGCGAGTCACCATGACAATAATTGTTGCTTTCTGTTCCCAGATCATTCTCCAGAAATCATCCGTGGTTTCATCCTTGGGGCCTAGCAGGAGATATTTTAAGGGAGTTTTTCAGAGAGTGCAGCTACATGAAAAACCACTTCCCTTCTTGACATGCTTAGCCATGCAGTCTGAAAAGTTAACCAGAGATCATGCAAATAACAGCCACACACTTGATTTCATTATGACTGCTGCCATTAGTCTCATATATAACTTTAGTGCATAGCTATGAAATCTGAAAACTTTTGGTGTAAAATTATACATCTGAGAAATCTGCCTTTGAAGTACAATTTATTCATCTTCACAAAATTCCCTAAGCAAAAAGTCATTGGTAACTTTTCCATATTAAATTTCAAAATGTCAGATTTTCAATTTTTCTTTAAATTTACTAATACTTTTTTACTACTCTCTCTAACAAAAAAATGGGTGAATAAAGAAAGCATATTCTTTTAAGGTTAAAAATTACCTTGTGCAGCAATGTATTTTCTTGGCTCTTTGAAGCCCTATAAAAAGTACAATGTTATCAACTTGTAGAAAGGAAGCATGAACAATTTAGAAGTTTGGAACTTTGAAAATAAATTCAACATGCAACAGTCCAATAATACCAAATACATTACAAAGATGGAAAGAATTCAAATGGAAATCTTCAAAAATGTTTGATGCATGAAATTTACAGACTACAAAATTTCTTTAATAGTGCCTAAGACTTGTATTAAGTAGAAGTCACTCACATCAATATAACTTGCATTGATATAGTCTGATCCTGGGTCTCCTGGGATCTCTGAGAGCTCAACACGGTTATGATCATCTGTTTAAGTAATTTAAAACAAAATAATTGTATTAGCTCAAGGCACTGAGAAAACAAATATTTATAAAACATGCAAAAATTGTAACAAATACTCACATGGAAGGATATCAATGTAACGGTTTTTGTTCTGATTATGGCTTTTTTTTGCCTCCTTTATTGAAAATTTAGTGAAAACTCTAGGAATACTCTGTAAAATACAGGGTTTCTTTTATTAGGTAAGCATATATTTAAAATAGCTTCTACTTACAGTCAAACATATATGGAAAAAATTCGGTACTACTGAGTCTGGAAGACAACATTCTGTTTCATATGATACTACTTCATATATTTCTTACATCTAAAATAAACACATTTCTTTTCCCTTAATATAAATAATGTATATCTCCACAATTATATATTATTTATATCCCCATGGCTATGCAGTAAGAGAGAGTATTAAAAATATGCATTAAAAGATACTTTAGAATGAGAAATATTTAGACTGTGTATTTTAGACTTTTGCTGAAAAACACCTCCAGGAAAAGAAAAAGTACCATCATCTTGTAATGAGGAGAGCTTGGTAGCAAAATTAACTGAAGCCTATTTTACCTTAGATGAGAATTGACTCAATTTTCTAGATTCTTATTTTTTTATTTATTTATAACCAGCACATATACTTCAAACATGCTCTTGAACAGAATTCTTCCAACCACCTGGCTATACTGTGGTATATTTTGAGCCAATGACAAACCTGAAATTCATCCAAGAAAAGTCTTCCTTCATCAGCAATCTTCCTCTTGTACGTGTCCAGCAACTGCTCCGAAGGTATTGGCTCTATGTTCAGAAGTTGCCTGTCATCATCTTTAACTGTGTAAATACGTTGAACATTTATCATTACTGACTTTGAAAATGTAAATTACATTTCAGTAAATGTGATTCTCGAATTGTCAGATAAATTAACGAAAGGACAAACCTCTCTATTTTAACTAAGCATGTTTATTTTTCCAAAAAATGGTGTTGCCTGAGCCAGCTGTGAGCAAACAGGCCCTGGGAACAACAGAACTTGTTCAGCTCTGCTGCCTGACTGGAGACACCTCAGGAGGAGGCCACATGCAGAGACATTGCATTAACAACACTTTCGTACAAAGTGGCGATTGTCACATTCAGGACACAGCAACAGCCCCAACACCCACAATAGTTACATGGCTTTGCCCTCTACTTCAATTCTGATCATTTGTCGTCAGTGGTAAAATGGATTACTGTGCAAACTACCTACCAACGTAACAACATGTATTGCCTACTTTTCCAAATTTTCTCCAACTTATTCTCTGAGTTGCAATAATCTGTAATACCATCTTTAATGATAAAGTAATGATTGAACAAGTTTTAATATCTCTATCTAGACATTTATTCATTTTTCATTTACATTGAAAAGATTTTTTTTTTTTTTTAACAACGGTGTGTCTAAGCAAATGGATTTGAATATCAACACAGTATTACTTCCAATTTAATGTAGTTAATTTCCGTGGGCTTGAAGGTATACAACCTAGAATGTAAACAATCCAAAGGTGGCAGCAAGACATGTGACTAATTTTATTTCCACTTGTTAAATATATAAAGATACTCACCTGCAACAAGGTTCACACCTTCAGAAGAATTGCTGTAAGAAGCAAAAGCATCTGTAAAAGCTTTGACTAGTAAGACATATATATGATAATGAGTTAAATAAAAGCAGTTTTGTGTGTGAACACCAAGACTGTTCATAACCAGCAGACCGCATTACAAGCTCTGTGAAACAAGATTGCCACAACTGGGACTTACAGGCCCTGTGCAGAGGTGGTTGGGATCCTTCCTACTCTGAGCACTATTGAGGGGGAGTAACAAGGGGAACACATCAAACAGCTTTACCGCTTGCATAATTTTGTCCATATCACCTGCAGCAAACGTGTCTTTAATTTCTTCACTGGAATGACTGCTCACACCATCTTTGTTTCTCTTGCTGAATAAGTGACAAAAAACTAACATATACATAAAATATAATGAAATTAAGTTTAAATGCTAAGTAGCCAAGAACAAGCCAAACTCTCTGGAGCTGTACAAGCAAAAAATTAGTTTACTTCCCTAAGCACAAAAGTTTGCATCTGAGCAAAAGCAGCTCCTGGTCCCCCTAAGGAGGGGGGAAGGGGTTGGAAGAGATAAGTCCCCAAGTTCTGCTGTAGCCAGAGGGCTGAGAGGTTTCTGAAGAAATTGCCCTAACTCCTCTGTCTCTACCAGCAGCAAATGCCCCCTCACACATTGCACCACATCCCTTCACAGCAATAGCAGCAGTCAGCCTGGCTTTCCAGGGCTCTGGCACAGTCGTCAGGGAAGGCAATGACCATTCTTCTATTGCCATCCGCTGCCACATCACCTAGAGATGACTTTAATAAACAAAGCCTCCCTGAGATGTTGTTTTGCGTGAATAAGCATTTGAAAGAGTTCCAAGAAAATGTGTATTATTTTCATTACTTTTAACTTAAATCATGAAGGAAAGGTTTTCCAGATATTTGTGAATATTTTTTTTGCAAAACTAGTGACAAAACATTTTGTTCTAGCAGATCAGTTCTTCTGTGCCCTGAGAAAGGGTATAGCACAGAGATTTTAAATTTATTTAATTGTATTTGCATTGCCAGACAAACCACTAAAAATTGAGTTTCTTTTGAAAGGATTAATAGGTAAAAGGATGTCTTTTCCCAGTATTAATGAAATATCAAACTTGTAACATTTTTGCACTACCCATTGGGAAATCTTGTGGAAAAACAGAAAGCGTACACACCACCACCCCCTGCCCCCGCTTGTATAAGAGAGGAAGAGAAACATGAAGCTTACCTAAGCTTTTTTTTGTGAAGATCATAGATTTTGTACAGAACCAGTAGTAAAGCAATCGATGTCACAATGATCAAGAATGCCAAGAATATAATCAGGGCTTTAGAATTATCTAACAACAGAAGAAGAATACATTTATTATTTCTCAAATACATAATTAATGGCATTTTAAAATTACTTTTTTTCCTTTTTTTTTAAATCTGTATACTTCCTAGAACCAGGGCTCATTGATTTTTTGTGAAAAGAACTAAACAGTTATTTTTAAGTGTTTAGTTTAAGTTTGTTATTCCGAAGTGCCAAAAACTTTTAAGCTCACAGAAAAGGAGGGAATTCTATTTCTTCATTAAGAAAACTTCCATGTCCACCTGTCAAAATGCTACAACTCACTCACTGGTTCGGCATTACCATGGTTGTCTCCTGCTCTATGTGACCCGTACATTTGAGCAGCGGAGCGCTCAGCTGATTTGGGAGTTGGGAATCCCTGACAAGTCACAGATGTTCAGCTCCTGAAACGCAGGATCTGAACACAGGAAAATAACCCTAAAGTGAATAATTTAAGTTAGAGAAATGAATTTCTAGTTGCATTCGAATGTTTCCTGAAGAAACCATAGCTGTGTAATAATTCTGAGTTATGGTCAATGACTTGCCAACATGATCTCTTACATGAGAGAGGATATTATAAATGAGGATATTATTTTTTCAAATGCAGATCAACTATTAACTATAAAACCAGGCAGTTTGGATTTTTAATTAGGAGCAATTGTAACGGAATTCACTATTACTCTATACTATGCTAAAGTCTAACAGTAAAAATGCTGTATATATTTACTTACATCTGGTTTTTATACTCTCCTTTACTGGCTGCCCTCTATGTTCTCCATTAAACACTAAGATCTGTATGAAGTGGGTAAGAATAGTAGAGATGTTAAGATATAACAAGTAAAAATTTATGGATATTCGAAATACATCCATCTATTGTCAATGAATCAACATCACTGACAGCAGGATCTGCTGTCAAACTTTGTATAGCCATTTATAGTGCAGCTTATGTTTCCACCTAAGTTACAGCAAGATCTAGATCCAAAAATATGTAGATGACTGGAAAAAAAGGTTAGTGAAATAGGAGACACGTTTTACAAAATCAAAATCAGAATCAGATGTATCTCAAGGAAAAAATCAAATATATCTCTTATCAAAAAAATCAAACCCAAATCTCTCAAATCTGAAAAATAACCATGCAATATGTAATAAAACATCTTTATTTTATTTGCTTCAACAGTAAATATACAAATAGTTAACTGAATTGGATATTTTTAATACAATTTCCTGTATGGGAAATAATTAATAAAAGGTTAAATTATAGAAGCCAAAATAAACTTTTAAATTAGCTGCTTTCTTGCAACATTAACTTTTGGGTACTTTAACTGGTGTTAAAATACTGACTTTGTTTAGATGTGTTTCTATTTCATAATATATTTTACATTTTCAAATCCTTTAAATTTCCTTAATAGAAATTCCTATCAGATCTAATAGGCAGCTTGAAGTTTGTACGCCAAATATTTCACTTTTCTTGTGAAGAAAAATTAATTTTACGATTAAATTTAAAGATTTAATACTAAACAGTGGAGAATACTAACAGGATTGAATAATAGTGATTTTAATAGTAATATTCTCCTGCTGCAAATCGTCCAAAAGGGGAGGAGAAGGGCTTTCAGCATCATTGCTGACTGCAGGCTGAGTTCTTACTGAGCCTACCTGATCCCTTAAGAGAAACCTCTCCCGAAGACACAGAGGACTGTGTCCCAGCTCCCACCCTCTGCTCTAAAAGGCTGATGTGTTCAGGGGGTTGGTGGTTTCTGAATTCTGCAGCTGGGAAGAAAGCCATCGTAGGTGGCAACATCCAGAGGGGTAGCAGAGGTGGCAGAGAAAACAAGCAAGAAGCTTCTCAAATAGCGAAAGGCAGAAACCTAGTGCAGCAGTCGGGATCAAAATATCACTAAACCAAAAAGTATGCTGGGTAGGCTCCTGTTTATTCCCTGAACAATTCAGTGTGCAGATAGAAAGGGATCGTGACATCCGCCAACGCTCACGGGTGATCTGTTGTTTTTTCTTGAGCCTTCCATAACCTGACCCAGAATCCTTTCATTACATAAGGCTTTCTCTGTTTTTCCAGCATGAATTGCGCAAAATCAGTTCAAAGGAGAAGCCGTGGTTTAGAGCCAAGCAGAAGACAATTTCTTGCTCACTGCAAGTGGTGTACAAAAAGCTTACAAGAGTGCAGTGGTCTTGTACTACGGGGGTAATGCAAGCATCTTTTACTCCTACAGGACCATAAACTTGTCTTTAGTTTCCAAATACAAAGCTTTCTGAGCAGAATCTGTCGGAAAAATACTTACAAAGCCTTGGAACAAAACCTAGACTACTCAAGTTGTCTAATACTGCATTTCCTCAGGAAGACACAGAGAAAAGAGAAAAAGATTGTGGAAAATGAGTGAAACTGGTTCCTAAAAGTAATAAAACTCCGTCATTCCTACTGGTTACTTTCTTACCTAAACTTTACTGAGAGGAGCTATCAGGATATAAAAAATATTCCTACTGGCCACATTAAGGGGATCACACAAGACCACTGGCTTTGCAAGCAACAAATGCCAAAAGGGTGAAATGCCTGAAAGAAGAGAAAATAGCAGGAGGCCTTCAGGAAAGTGAAGCTTGTAAACAGAGGATGATATATTTTGTATGGAAACAAGGACTGGCTTGTAAAAGGCTGATGTAAGGACACGTGAAAGGGTCTGAACTGCTTTACACTAACTAGTCCCTGAAGCATCAAAAATCTTCACAGTGAAAAATTCTGAACAATTTATTTCTGAGCAATTATCTTAAGACTTAAATCTCACATTTATCCTCTGACTGAAATGACAGTCACACATCCATTAAATGAAATGTGTTTTAAACACTAAAATATCAATTATACTTAAGAAACTATTTTAAAACTTATGGAAACCCCAAATTCCTCTCTGTCCCAAGTACAAACAGTCTCTTCAGCTTGTATTTTTCATGCTGTCAGAACCTATGTGGAACAGCACACAAGGGATTGATTGATAGGCTAGGCACATATGCATTTTATTTCCAAAGTAATAGCTACTTCTTTACATCTCTGGCCTACAGATCCATAGATTAACTCCTCTGCCACCATATTTGCCTTTTTTCCTAAAATCAAGTATAATATGCTTAAACAATGAAAATACAGCAATATTTTATATATTTAATTTAATAAGCCTACTTACCGTAAATGTATAGTTTGTCAAGTACATGAGATTTTCTTTTTTAAAATCACAATAATTGTCGCTGGAGTAATTTGTTCCATCATTTTCCCAAGTCAATTCAAATACTGTTTTTTCTCCATACACTTGTTGACTTTTGCACTTAATTTGGACAGCATTATCAGCTGTCAATGTTGCGTTAACATCAATCACTGGCTGTGGTTCTGTTCACAAAAGAAGTGTTACTGGTTCTGTTCTCATCGTTTCAAAACAAACATTTCAACAGCTGTATGTGTTCATGTCTGTGTGTTATCTTCTCTCTTAATAATTTCATACATTTTCTTCCTTAAAAATTTCAGTCCCAATTTAACAAGATAAAAAAAATCAAATTTGAGTTAACCATAGGCTTATCTGAACCGGAAAAGATGTGAAGTGGAACCAAAAAGGCTGGGAAGACCAGAGCTCTACTGATAGTCAGGCTGCAAAGATATGATGGCAACTATGTCTCTTGCATCTGACATCACTTTCTCATTTGAGGAACATGGGACAACAGACAAGACAGGGGAACAAACGGTTTTCCGTGTGAGTGTACGTTTCAAAACTTCTGTAAATGAAATTTCTTACCAGCAGTTACTAGTATATTTTAATATTTAGAATAGTATCCTTTTGCTTAAAGTGTCACATTGTCTTAAATCTGGCCTAAAACCACAAAAACTTTTTACTTTTTAATGATAAGGAAACTGTTAAGCCTAACTTGAGTTTTCTAACTCTAATTTTGTGTGTGGTAGCAAATGGGTTTCAGACTGGGGGCACAGCCCAAGGGACCTTTCATAGAGAGCTTATAAAACCTTTCAGAAAGTAAATAACCTTCTGCATAAGGCAGCTCCATTGGCCACATTTCAGTAGAACAGCACCATGGAAATTTTCTTCAAAATCACTTCAATTTGCAAGCTAGCATATTTTTAAAAAAAGAAAAAAAAGTAAAAAAAAAGTAAAAGGCAGTTGCTTTTTTCTTCATACGAAGAGCTAAGATGTGTGAGGCTTTACAAGCAGATCAAATATCCCATCTGAGGAGTGGCAGGATATTTTACTTGGCTGAGTGTGTGGTTATGATGAATCTGCTCATTTTTATCCACAGATCAGATTTGTTAGATTCCTATTCAGCATACTACTGAAAGAGCTGTGACAAGGAGAAAGTGAACATTTCTGGAAGCAATGTGTTTGTTGAAGATTAAAACATATTTTATAAAATGTAGGTTTTTCCTACTTCCAAGGAGTTGTGCTCTACTGATATATTCTCTTGTTCAAGAAGCCATAAAACTCTTCCACTATCTGCTTGGTTATGTTATCAACTGCTGTAACTGTTGGAGAAGGTTTAATAAATACCATTAATTCGTGAAGGCAAGCAACTCGTTATTTTCTCAAAAAATAAGGGAGCAGAGGTTGTTTTCCAGACCCATAAACTTATATCGTGGACTGTAATTTTCATCTGAGTTATTAAAATATGAGTGGGGGTTCCAAAATATAATATGCTCAAACTAGATTATCATAGAGGGAAAAATCATGATCATGCTCAAATTAGGGCTGTCTAAAAATTAAAGACATTTTTCACTTTCTGTTACAGATCACATGGTTTACATTATCAATCAATTCATTTATCAGCCTTTTTTTTTTTCCATGGGGCTTTACGTGATAATTTTGATCCCTGTATTCTTCCAACTATAAACTAAAATTTGATAGCTAATGACACAGAGTAACAGGGAGATTCCAATGTTTTCATGGATAGTCTATAAAACTGGATACAAAAGCTCTGTATATTCCACAGAGGGATAGGATTCAAATTCAAAACAATAGTCTGCCAGAAGCCCCTGTATTTCCTAAAGCTCTACAGAAACACGTTTAATAAAAACAGCAGTCAGATTTAATGTTCTTATCTATCCATTTCTACATACTTTTCAGAGTGCTAAAAGCAACAAAAGAATTAATTATTCCTGTTTTTAGGGGAAAAAAAAAATCACCACTTTAAACTATGGTCACATCAATAACACGAAAATAATATTTGATTTTTCACTTAAAGAAACCTTTTGCTTATTCAGTGAAATTAAAGGAAATATTAATTTAGTATCTTACCAGGTATAAACCATCATAGTTTCCCTATAGCTGTATCTCTATATTAGCTGAGTCTGGAGGTGGTGGAACTAGAGCTAAAAAAGTGCTGGAAGAAATTAGATAAACATGGTTTTTGGGTGGTTTTGTTTGTTTGGGGTTTTTTCCCTCAAAGAAGGAATTAAAACAGTATGAGGCTCTGCATCTGAAGATTAAAAGGGGGGAAAAAAACCCCAACAAAATAGAAAGGACTGTGTCTCTATTACGCCTTGTCTGCATCAGGAAAATATATGTAAAGTCTGTTGGTTTGGGGGGGGAGGGGTTAGCTTGTCTTGTAGTTCTATCAATTGAATATGTATGGCAAACAAAGAATCAGGACGATGGGGGTAAGCTTTTGAAAGCATAGCTCCAAAAAGGTACACAGACCTTTCTGACAGCACAAGGGTTGGCACACATTTGGCTTTATCCTAACGTGGAGTCTTAGAAGCTGACTGTATATGTGTGCATCCAAACGAACCAAAACCTGGTACAGACATCAGTATTGGTGTAGCCTGGGTAATGCAGGTCTGCTTTGAGCAAACAGGCAACTACAGAACAGAAGGTACATTCTGCACGACTTTGTAGCTTTCATGCCACAAAGAAAAAAAATTCATTCTCGTTTTGTTTAATTTGAATCTTTTCTTTAGATTAGGACATAATACTTTCTAAAAATATTATCAAGAATTTCAAATGAATGCAGAATTTTTTTAAAAAATCTAGTATCTATAACAAGAATACTAATATTAAATGCATAATTTAAAATAGATTAGCATTAAGTAATTAAAAAAGAAACACTAATGATATGAATGTCAATAAAATTCTTTTAATGTTAATCAGTTTTTTGCTAATAGTAATACCATATATAAAATATAATGAAGTACAATAAGAAAGTACATATTCCCTGTGTTAGTATCAGCCTTGTTCATAACAGTTAGCAAACAAGAGACTTACCTGCTGATTTTGTTCTAAAGTTACATCTTCCAGTTTTTCCCATAATTTTTCTACCATTATATTTGCTGTTCGTATATGGAGTCACAGATACAAAACCTTTGGTATGAGGTTTTAATTCATGGCAAATAAAGTTAGTCATGTTGACAGATTTTGTCTCTTTAAGAAAAAATGAAATATGAAATTAGTTAATGAAATTAATTAAATTTCTGTTAGGAGCACAGGAACTCTTTATCAGAGCTACCTGAAACCACTGTCATGTGTACATCTATTTTAATTACGTTGTACTTGGTTGGTTTGTCTTGCTTACTAATGCAAAGTGAAGGCTCAGGAAGAGGAAGAAATATATTGCCCAATGAAAAAGGTTGAAAGTTGAGGTTTTGTTCTGTTTTGTTTTTTACTTTCTCAGTATGTCATTTAAATGGGTGTAATTAAAAACTAACACAAAGTGCATTGATAAAGAGAGGCTGATACTTTCTTATGTGTTCAGCTTGGGAGGGGATTAGTAGACAGATGTCAAAAGTCACTCCGCACACTGGGCAAGTCTGTTCTGGTAGGACGCGAGAGATGTCGTGTGCTTTCAGTAGTGGCAAGCAGGACAGAAAGGAATTGCATGAGAAGCAACATGAGCGAAGCTATTACCCATACGGTAGCTGGGGCTTTGGTGGCATGGGGAACTGGGGAGCAATGACCTTTCCATGTTTCCTTCTGGCTGCTTCAGGTGCGAGTTCCCTGCATCCCAACACACTACATCGGTCTCTTACACTGGCCAAGCCAGACCAACCACAGAAACTGGTGCATGGGGCTGCCACCCTTGTGGGTAGTGGTCAAATTCGGGGCATGGAGAATGGGAGAGACTATTTGTATCTGGGGAGCACATGAGCATGACAGCCTTTGGTTCCTGTGGCAGTCCAGGTTTACAAAACATGCCGTATGTGAACTGAAAGAATGAATTTACCCAGGACTAGCTTAAACCTGACATATATTTCCTGGAATCATGTATCAGGCTCTTCATTTTCAAAACATCATTTTCCAGTCCTTGTTTTGAAGAAAAGCTCACACGTGGAAAACATGGTCCCAGTATAACAGATACAGACTTATCCATCTAAATGTAAAGTGGCCTAAAACAGCTTATCTGAGAAGAGTGACCATTTAGTAGAAGACAACCACCTGGCTTTACCTATCTAAACATGTATATGCTAACTGCCATACTTAGGACCCCTAACTTTTACACACATTGTTGTTACTCAGAAGGCAGGTCCCTGCGTTCTCAGAGAATATATTAACAGCAGCATTTTCTGAGACAGAGCACCGTGCTACAAACTGATCAGGCAACTGATGATCTTGTCATAACTTATTCTTAATACAAGAAGCATGAGAACTGAAGGGTGACAGAGTTGTGTCCTGAAATGGTAAACTGAATAACCACAGGGTTCAACTGGAACAACCTCAAAGGAAAGAAACTTAAATGTTTGTACCAAAAAAAAAAAAAATATTTTCTGCACAGTTTGAAGAGATTCCAATATGGTTTGACAGTGCATCATGCTTGGTGCTGTGTAAATATTAAAACATGCAATGAATTATTCAATACTGAGGGGGCATATACTTACCTGTGTCATTGCATGTCACCTCATAGCCATGTATAGGACCCTTTGAAATGTCGCTAGGTTTCTTCCATCTAACTGATATATTTCTGGCATCAGAAACTACTGTAAGGTTCTCTGGTGCTTCTGGAGCTGTTGTAAAAGAAAAATAACGGGGAGGGAAGGAAATGTTTGAATGAAAATGCAAAATATTCCTCTTTTTACCTACTTTGATTAAATTAAATTTCATTGGATACTAAAGCAAGATACCAACAACATGTAATATTTTTCATAGTCTATTTCATTCAAAGACATTACACATACGTATAAACTGAGTATGTGTAAAAGCATCACATTAGAGTAATTTCATAAATTTAATTAATTCAGGACAAGGTGAATATGGCAATATCACTTTTTACTAAAATTGTCCAACATTTCCAAATATTATACATTGTTTTGATTTCCTTACAATTTTAACAAACTTAAAATGTTTGGCCTGAATTTTTATTTGCAGGTTACTTGATTTAGGTTGATTCCCTTTTTAATTCAGAAAAAAAGCTAAGCTATTTCCAATGTTTTGGAAAAACACATAACTTTATCTGGAGACATTCTTTGCAATTATTCTACCACATGTTTCTTCAAATCAAGAATTTAACACTTGTTTTGACTAGGCCTACACTTTTTTTTTTTTCTTTCTTCATTCACACTTCCTTACATTTGGCCATGTTCTCACCCTAAGAAAAAAAAAAATCACAATCTCTGTGAAAAGGAGAGCAAGGCATCAGACTGGAAGACTGAGACTGAGGCTGGGGCTGGAGAGGGAAAGGAAGACTGTGACTGCAGTCAAAGAACAACCACAAGGGCAGGAAACCAGATGGGAGGAGCTGGAGGACAACCTGACAGTGGCTGAGCATACTGCTCAAAATATATCTTCAACACCAGGAAACACAGATAGTGGGATTCATAGTAGGGTTTTCCAGCAATATGTGGAATATAAAGCAAAACTAAGCACTACACTTACCACCATAATCTGTTGTTATGGTGAAGCTTTCGTTGACAACCTCCTTTTCAAAAAAACGTACAGTACCAATGCAGTTGTACTCACGGTTGGGCGATAAAGTGTTCAGCTCTTTACAAATTTCGTTTAATTCTGTAAAGACTGATAAATCTGCAGACACAAAAAGAGTTTTATCAATATTTTTCACAACTCCAGAAGTACATGGTACCATTTTAACTGGTACTTTCTCTACCATATTTATTCAATATCATTTGTAATAAACTATGACAATATTCCAAATAGAAAAGCGTACAACCTAATCCAATGACTAGGTTTTAGGTTCTTTTATACTAACTTCGTTTGCATAGATCTTTACTTTTCATCAGTAAAGCTTCTATGATTTGACTTTCTGAGAAAACAGTTTTCCCACAGAAATCAAAACATTTTATGGGAGTCTAGCATAACCCTGGAGTGGCTTCTTACCTCTTCAGCTCCCTGACATGAGAAATCTCGATCCCCGGACATTCATCATGCATTTTTCTGGGACACATGAGGACATCCAACATCCATACCTTCTCTACCACACTAGCTGCCTTTGAGCCAGTGTCTCCTTGGGCTGGCTGGCTCCAAAAGCAGAGAGCCTGGACTCTCGCCATCCAGGAGCCTGCAGAGCCAGCTGCCTGGGTAGTCTGCAAGGGATCAGCTCACAGCAGACTCACAGCAAGATTTCCAAACTCTCAGCTCCCCTTCAGACCATCAAGCACGACCTCAAAATCCTCAGAAGTCTGCAATTTGTGAAGCTGGTAACTCAGGAGATGAGCTCTGTGGGTTTGAACTTTCCCCAGATCTGCAGTCTGTGAGGACGGTAGTCCCCAACCTGGCAATCCCAGAAATTCTGAACAGCCCTTCCCTCAAACTGGCGCAATTAATTTAAATCTGCCAGTCTCTCATCAAAAGACATCATCAACATTGCTTTTAAAAATAAATCAATAAAAAAAAAATTCGACTTTAAAATATCTTAGAAGTGTTTTACCTTTGCAGCTAACAGTCACATTAGCACAGGCAAATGAGTTTTCCCAGCATAACTTTGCAGATGTGTTGGTTTTATCCTCAACTTTGAAAGGATTCTTGCTGCTGTCTGAAAAGGATTAAGATACGTCACTGTAACATTGGCTATATTGGTTCTTTAAATAGCAATTTTTTCTATTTGTTGACTTGTTCTGCAATATGAAGATAAAATTAGCACAGAACAATATACAAAGAATTTAACAAGAAATTGAAAGTAAAAATTAAAGAAGCCTACATGAGATAAAGATAATGCTGGTATTCAAATAATAAATGAAACTTTTAATCCAACAATCTCTTTACTGAACAAAACATCCAGCATAAATAGTAGCTTTCAAGCGCCGGCTGGTCTTGCTATTGCTAACCGCACTGCATACGGTCAATGTAGTCAAAGTTCCCCTTTTTTCTTTACAATGAGAAAATTACATTTTTTTACATCCTACTTTAAGAAAATACTTGAGGTTTTAAGGTGCAACTTCAAAATGCAAAATATCTTGCAAACCAAGCACAAAGCATGAAAACCTTCTGTTTGATTCTCTGAAAAGAGACAAGAATAGATTAAGAAATCCAGGAAAGCTGAATTACTGCATGTCAAAAAAAAAAAAAAAAAGAAGGAAACCCTTCTATACCTACCAGGCGGAATACTAAGATAAATGTCTGTGCAATTTTTAACGCTAACTGTGTATCTCGTGCATCTCTGAAGTTTTATTGTATAGGTGCTGGAATTCACTCTTATGGACGTGTTAGCCTCCAAAATAAAATATTCTCTGTTTTTTATGAGATTTTTCAATGTAACTTCAGCCATGTTATTCTCGTCTTTTACACTTTTTATGCTGTGGTGAATAACATTATCTAAAAGAAAAAGATAAAATAGCAAACGATTTTATGACAATTTTTAAGAACCATTAAATATTTTATGGCACCATATGTGTTCTAAAAATCAGAAAATACAGCAAAATTAGCTGCTCCTTATTCTTTATTTTCATTTTTTATTTATCTTTTATTTAAAAAAATTGTTCCATCAAAACAGAAAATTGCCTTAGGAAAATATTCTTTTAAATAATTCTCTAGTTAGGAAAACTAAAGAATTAAAAAGATTAACATTCCAGAACCAGATCTGCTTTAATTTAAAATGTCAGTTCAAGGCGAAATACTTTGTTTTGACACATTGAATCATTTGTTTAAACAGAAATTTCACATTTTCTTGTTCAAAGCATTCATAACCACCTAGTAAATAATGGCTATAGCCTATTCCTGAAAATTAGAAAGGAAAGGTCTCTAATTCTGAAAAGAGATAAACCAATGTCCAAACTTTAGTTTTACTTTAGTTATGAATTGCAGCTTGCAGCATGTGATTATCAGCATGATGGGGAAAAATTAGAGAGGCCCTAGTGGAATGAAGGCAGATCTTTTCTGTAGCCCTGATATCAACATTTTAACAAAACTGTAAATGGAGATGAGAAGACCAGAAATGTTATTAACTTTAATCCTACTCTTCCAGAATTGGAAAACAGTTTATAAAATAACCTGAGATGCTAACTGATCAGTTTTACTGATCGATTTTCTGTATTTGAGTTTACTGATTTGGTCAAATTTCAGGACTGAGAAAAACAAGGGGTTTTGTTCTTACCACAAGGTTCTTCAGTTGTCACTATGGGAGCTTCTATAAGAAAAGAAAACAAAATGAAGGTGAAGCTCAGCAGGTTTGCGTTTTTTTCACAGAGCATTGGAGGAGGGTAACTGGTACTCCCCAAAACTCTTCATTCAATATATTCAATACAAGTAATTGTATTTAGCACTCCACTCACATTTGAATATAACACCATTTTTTTAACTAGTTATATTGGGATCATGTGTCTTTCATCATTTTCCAATGACATCTTTGACTACAAATCGAACTGGTTATTAATAACATTTCTGCATACAAAGTTACACAAGAATATTCCAAATTCACACATTCTTATAGCAGTATGATAAGCTATAGCAGTTTCCCAAGATATGTATGCTGTGGAACGGCTAACTGAACAGTATCCCATGTCACTAAAGAACAAAATTTACCTACTTTTTGAACAGCTACTCTTACCTTTGGAAAGAGATTTATGCAACAGTACAGATCGTTTTACAACTATTTTTACACTGAAATACCCAAAAGAAATTACAAGCTGGTATTTAGAAAACCTGTACGGAAGCTTGAGCAAGAGCTTCATCCTGAAAACAATTACTTAAAATATACTAAGGTATAAATATTACCAAAAGAGACTGATATCTAGTTTCTTTCATAGAAGATAGGCCCTATATTTGCATCCCTCCAGGCTGGGAGTCATCTGGCTGAGTAGTGCCCCTAATGAGAGTGTAAAGTGAGAGGATCCAGTGGAGAGTTACCAAGATGGTTAGGGGCAGAAGACCCACAAGTAAAAGCTAAGCTCAGTCTGTCAAAGAACTGACAGCAGCCTACAGCTACTTGAAGGGCAGTTCCAAAGATGGTAACAGTCCAATTCCTGGATGTGCTTTGCTCAAGCAGACACATACATTTTACTGAGCTGAGTAATTCCTTCCAGCCCAATTGCAATAATAATGTGTGTAAGTGCTTGCAACATTAGATCCCAAGAAAACATTAATGCTGAGTGAAACAAAAGGGAAGCCACCAGAAAACAGAGAGGCATACGGATCTGTGGATGTATTCATACTTTTTTGCTGCTTGGGCAAATTTCTGTGAATATCAAGAGGAGTACTGACACAGTAATTGACAGATTTACCCTCCTACTATGCCACTGTGTGGAAAGAATTTCTATTTTTCACTTGCTTGACAAGTAGCAAATCTGGTATCTTTAATATTACTCATAAACTATTAAGAAGTTTCCTAAAAACCCCCTTAAGAATAATGCAGTTGCATACAAAATTTGTATGCTTAAGTTTGACAAAAGAAATTCAACACAAATTCCCTCATTCTAACACATTTTCTGTGCTTGCAGTATCATAATTGCGATAACTGTGTGCAAGTTTGTCACCTATTGTGTGAGTGGGGATGATCCCAGTGTTTGCTGGCATGCTGACTGGTGAGATGGTGCTGTGCAAGGATGTTGAATTGTAATCATCTGTAAGGAAATAAGCAACATATCAGCATTAAAAAGTAAAATTCATTATTTCATATGGCTATGTCATCAGAAATGTCTTACACTACAGTCCTTCTCTGCTTTTTTTTTTTCCCCGGGGATTTTTGTAATTTAGAGAAGAGCGCTGAAAGAAAAATCATGTTAATATATCCAATAAAACAGAATATGAGTATTTAAATAGAAAGCAAGCTTTTAGGAATATACCACTTGCTAATGTACAAGGACAATCTTTTTTGTCATTATTTAGGCATAATCCAGGATGGAGTCAACATAAAAATGGCGTTAATAATTGTGAACTGGGAAAAACTAAAACATTTTGCTGCACTCTTACAGTAAAACACAATTATTTATAGTGCTTGTGCTCTTTCAGAAACAAGCACTCCGGTAGTGTTTGTTTGCCAGATCACATACCTTGCTCACTATATTACTTACTGTATCTCAGCATTTATCTCCCTGCTTATAAACCACTGACAGGTTTCTACAATCTCTTTTAGGTCCATTCCTATTGCTCTTGCTTTGGCATCAGCCTTGTTGACAGCAGCTGGCATTTTGATACTACTGTGATGACTTCAAGACTTGGCCATCAGATACCAGATCCTAGAAATAATTCTGGTATTGCCACTATGCCAAATTGCAGATACCTTTTCTATTTGATGAACTATAAGCTGGAAAAGACTACCCCGAGGCTGAATTGCTTAGTTTTCCCCTACAGTAATTACTTAGTTTTCCCCTACAGTTCAGAGAGCAGTGAGTGGCATCTAAAGGAAGACGGCAAACCTGAGGAAGCATTCTTGAAGGCAATGGGAGTGCGTGTGGTGAAGGCAGCAGTGCTGCTGCGTGGTGGGTTGCTGAGTCCCCTGCCAGGGACAGAGCCTGCGTGCGTGGAGAGGTGTGTGCTGTCTGCAGGAGGGACACCTGTGGTGAGAGGTACAGCAGTTTCATTAATGCTTCAGAGGCTGCCCGGTCAAGGAGGGACACAAAGCTGCGCACAACACAGGACTGCTGTACTGGAGCACTCTCGTACTGAGGCACTGTGAATTTGTTAGTAAGCAAAGGCACACCGAATGCTCAAGGTGTTAGGGGGTCCAACAGGTATCAGCTGAACATCCAGTAAATATAATCCTTTTTGGCACTGACTGCAGCTCTTTCATGCTAAACGTTGCATTTTAAAATATACGCAAATTCATGACTCAAAACCAGACTTGTCTGGTATTTTTGCCTCTTAAGACAGTGTATTTCATTTCACTGGGCTGAATGAAAAGGCATTACACACTCTGCGAGATAACTGTGTGCAGGAAAAGAAAAGAAGAAATGATCAGAAAAAAACATCAATGCAGTTCTGTCATGTAAATTAAAAGTTTCTTACCAGGTGTAGTCGCTGCTGACTCAACTCCTTAAAAACAGAAAGAGAGAGAGAGAAAGCGTAAATTAAACTTTCAAGGAATTAAATACAATCATATGCCAAAAATATAAAAAGAAACATTCCTTCCTCCCAACTATCAGCCGAGCTTTTCCCACAGAATTACACATTCTTAAGTAATATTTAGTGGCATGTAGCAACAACCAGACCTCCAAAATATCACGCATATGATATGTGGTCTATTATTGTCCACACTAAAAATCACTTTTTCTTGAGCCAGGAATCTATGCTGTGCAGCCTGAGGGGTGGAGACAGCATCAGGAAGGCTGTGGTGGATGCCAGTTGAGCTGAAACAGGAGTGGAGCAGCAATGCCGCAGTCCCAAATTCAACATTACCTTCAGCAGTGCCTGGAGGTGAGAGTGATGTGGAGCGTGTAGGTGTAGGTGACAGAAGGGAGGGAGAGCTGGCGTTTGCCAGATTTTCATCTCCTGCTGTACAGTGGGGAAAAAATATCATCAGGTGAGCAATGCATGAAAGTGAGAAGCTCATTGCAAG
The DNA here is from genome assembly GCF_000690835.1 of Fulmarus glacialis. Taxonomy (NCBI): domain Eukaryota; kingdom Metazoa; phylum Chordata; class Aves; order Procellariiformes; family Procellariidae; genus Fulmarus; species Fulmarus glacialis. The sequence goes on along the minus strand of NW_009221401.1, from coordinate 62,717 downwards.
CAGAAAGGCTGCCAGCTGCTCTCTGAATTATATTTCTCCCTCCAGCATTGGCAAAAAGAACACCCTTACATTGCTCTCCAGTTCCTGCACAGGCTGTGCAACACATTGCTTGGATTTATTGCAAGAGCATGGCTTGCGATTAGGTCTGCAAGACCACTAATTCCAAATTCCCACCAATTTGTCCAGGGTGCCTTTGTGGCAGAGATTTGATCATCCTTTAGCAAGGTGTGAGGCATACACTGATTTCAGGTGTTTGAAAACACCAGCTGAAGGTGCAGCTTGCAAAGAGCCCAGACTGATTGGGGTGGTTTTGTTTTGTGTTGCTGACCCCAGAAGAACCCTCTTCCCACAATCATGAGATACTGTTGTGGTGCCCGAGGGGCTCTACATGAATTGAGGGAAAGTGCCACTGTGACAGCTCAGCATGAAACTCTCATCTGAGAGCTGAAGGGGAAGGGGTGTCCATAAGGAAAACATGAACTCTTAACAACAGCATGTTATAGCTTGAATTCTAATTGCCTCCTTTGAAAGGCGTGTTTCAAATCCCACCTTTGATTTAATGAAAATAAAAAAACTAGATATGTCCTCATCACATAAACAAATTTTGCTGTAATATAATTGACCTCTGACAACATAAATCACCAGATTGCTTTAACAGTGATAGAGTTAACCAATGTATGATAGAAGTAGATGCCAGCTCAGGTAAAACAGGAGAAGAGCAGCAATACCATGGTCCCGAATCCACCATTACCTTCAGCGCTGCCTGGAGGTGAGAGTGATGTGGAGCGTGCAGGTAGAGGTGACACAGGGGAAGGAGAGCTGGCAGTTGCCAGATTTTCATCTCCTGCTGCACAGTAGGGAAAAGATATTACCAGGTGAGTAATGCATGAAGGGGAGAAGTTCATCTATAATAGAAAAAGGCCAATGGCTTGTATGGCTTTCTCTGAACCATGTTTCTCAGGACAGATTTGACTGGGGGATACTTAAATGTTTTCATGTTTAACAATGTATTTTGCAATCCCAAAAGCTAAAACCCTCAAAATCTTTTGCATCATCACACAGCAGGGTATACAAGTACAAGCAATATCAACAAATAGAGGGTGACTTTTCGCTGAATGAAGAATGACTTTATTGCTAAGAAGAGATACCAACACTAATTCTGTTGTCAAGAAAAATCCTACCTGTCTATAATCCTCACTATACAAGAGCTGGAAAGCCAAGCCTCGACATTCCTGAAAGCCGTTTACTTTCCTTAATATTAATTTCTAAATGGCAGCGCCCTTCCTGGACCATCCTGCTGATATTTAAGAATCTCTCCAAATAACTCTTATGTCCAAGTTGTAAATTACCTCTTGACTTGAGCTGGGAGCTATGATCTTTTCACAGAGAACAAGCCTTATTTTTACACTCTGCTTTGAAATCCTGACCCAAAACATTTTGTATTTGTGTAATGTAAAATTTCTGTTGCAAGAAAGAGATATTAAAAAAAAAAAAGGAATGGCTGGAACCATGAGTTTGTTCTCATCGCTATATCTTTTACTCATTTTGAGAATTAGAAGCTTCCACTTTGACATAAGAATCCTGAAAGCCATCCTGAAAGCATGCCTGTTCCCTCAAGACATCTCGCTCTAACACAGCCTTCTATGCATTCAGCAAGGAACAAACTTCTACTTGTTCACGCGTTCCTTGCTGTGACTGTCCACAAACTTTTCATCTGCCCATTTAGCTCTTCCTTTCTCTCCCTTTTTCTAGTAGTTCTTTCCCACTATGGTTTTTTCCTGGAGGGTTGGGTTTTTTTTTTTTGGCATGTGTGTTTTTCAGATAGTACTTCACTGTTTATAATTTCTGTGTTACTTCAGCTTCCCTACATGGTACTTCACAACTGTTGTAGCTCTACTCTTTTGAAAATAAACTCCTTCAACCTTTAAAACAAAAATCCAGGTTTATGTGAAAAACTGCAATACTTATGAAGGATACATGTTCTGTTGCCCTGTTCATGTGCCAAGGTCAAAACTATGTCTCTCATCTCTGACACAGAAGCTCTACATAGGCAGATCGCCCAGGACTCCAAAGATTTTCTCCTTATCGACCCAACAAGCAGCAGCACACATGTTGCCTGCTCAATTGCCACCATGGATACTGCACCCCGTATGGACAGTTCAGAAGACTCCATTGAAACACAGGACCACGTATACTTTTCAGAGCTAAGGATGTTAGCAGATGAAGCTTCCTAACCTGAAAGATGTTACAGATAAGAATGATCTTTTGAACTATCAATGTATCTTCAGCATCTGAAATCTCCGGTAAGGACTGGAACATTTATTAACAGCAATTGTATAATCTAACTGTATACATTAAACTGTCAAGAAACCTTGTAAGAGCTAACATGCATATATATTCATATTTGCCACGAGCAATTAATTTTCAGTGTATCTTCATGTTTTTTGAATTCGGTATTTGAAAGCAGGCAATTGGTCACTCTAAATTTCATAATATGATTTTTCTTTCTTCAACTGTCTTATCAGCTGAAGAATCAATTATTGCCCCTTCTTCCCAAATTGTACTTTGGTTCAGCACATTAAATATATACCTCAAGCCCAAAATTAACTTTCTGTGAGTATCTACACAGATCAACTTTCACTTAAATAACTGCTTCCAAGAAAAGAATAAAAGAAGTTGCAGAAGAAGTCCTAAATGAAACTCTGCTCAGAGATTAGTGAAACATTTAGAAATACTTTTCAAGCTATTTACTGATCTCTAATGCAAACACGATGGAGACAAAAATATATACTTCAAGATTCCCTCTTCCAAGTGAAGTAACATAATATGAGCAAAAGAGGGCTCATAAGGTTGTCACAGTTGCCTCACTTACTTCCTTAAGATTCCTGTGAAAATAATTTTCTCCATCCTCTCCCTTTTAAAGTTAGGAATAATGCCACCAGCTTAAATACAACGTGAGGTTTATTGCTCACTCATGGTAACAGATGCTAAATGTTACACACAATCACAGAACTCGAGCCTGGAAGTGACCTCAAGAGACCATGTAGTCCAACTGCCCTGCTCAGGCCAGTGTCAACTACAGCAGATCACAGATTGGAAAATACTAGTCCTAGATTGCCCTTTTTTCCCTCCAAACAAGCACTGGCATTTTAACAGAATTTCATGGCAGTTTTATGTCCTTCTAAGCATTTTTAAAAGTCTCCTGCTCTTCTATGATTCTATTCTATTATATGGTTTATTATAGCATTGGAATAGGACACACTTGAAAAGAATTCAATAGGTGGCACCAGAACACTAAAAAAACTCCTCTTAAACAGCAACAGATACATTTCCCCACATAACCTTATTGAGAGATACTAGGTAAAGTGAAGGAAAATAAAGAAGGATCCCAACACACCAGACTGTATTATTCCAATATTAATAGGCATATTGCTACAATTAATTTATTTTTCCCAAAATGTCCCATAGCTAACAAATATGTCTGAGCTACCCTCAGGTTAACAAAGTTAACCTCAAAGTCAAAACTGTCTGCTCATGTTTATACTCTAAAACATATCTCTGGAATCTTGAAGGCTGAAATCTAAGAATATCTTTAAAATTCAATATGGATGTCCAACCCCCAAAAAACCTACTGTGTGGTATGAAAGCCTGATGATTACCAAACTAAGCAAGTTGGTCTGGGTTTAAACAGGAACTATCCCAAACATTTTAAACTGCATCCAGCCATAAGACATTTTTAAGATAATATGCATAGGATAGGCTCAGATAACCCAAGTGAAAGAATTAAAGTATACAAAAAGTTCCTACTACTGAAGGAACTTTTCTAAGTTTCCCTTTCCCTTCTCTTGATTTGGCCACCAGTTGGTCCCTGCTGACTTACTTGAAAGATTTGCAACCCATCAGTAATGTTTGAGTGGATCTGGCCTTAGTGGGGTGCCCTGCAAAAAGATACAACCAGCACATCCCATGGGGAGACAGGAGCTTGGCTAATCGCTTTCGTTCCCTTTCCTCTCTGGCTACCAGTTGGCAGACAGACTGCAGCTGCTGCTTGAAAGAAAGGTTTTAGATGGGATGACAGGCTGTCAATGAAATACACCTAAAACAGATAAGCTGACCACCCTTTCTCCTGAAAGCTCAAAGACTTACGGGCCCTGGGAGTGAAACATGGGACTACCATATTTTGAAGAAACCTTTCAATATTCAACAAGAAGAGTAAATGGAAAAACTGTGAAAGAAACCAGGCCACAAAAAAAAGCCAGACACTTCAAACCCCAAGGACAGCAGGCTGTTCGGGTCACATTTGGAGGTACAGGAGCTGCTATATTGCTGCTGCAGTAGTGACTCTGCCCTTGCTGCAGTGAACTGTGATCACACTCGTATAAGAAGTTACTGCTCACTGCTGTCCTCTCAGGAAAGAGAGAATAAAGTGAAAATGCTTTCCACTTGGCAGGACCAAGCGACTCAACAGAAGACAACTCAGACCTAGTATATGTTAAAAGATGCTGTGTTCCAAGTAAGTCCAGGGTCTGATCTTCTTGAGCAGAAGGAAGCACCAGTGCACATTTCCTGTGCAAATGTGTTATTAAAGGAAACCCCAGCTGATAAGATGGAGTTGAATCTGCATTAAGAGCCTGAAAACATTATCATGTTTAGATGGGCAAAAATACATTAGCTAATGATGGAGAACATGCCTTTTAATTCCATTCTGCTGCTTAATTTGCACAGTGGGTAAAATGGACCCGGTTTTGTATTTCCCGCTGGGCTGGGCAAGGGACTGCACTTGCATGTCCTCATGCAATCTCAGGCTGTCCCCTCCGAGCACAGGAGTGCTGCAGTATTGCATTCCTTGATGCACACAACATAGAGAAATATGGAAAGGAAGATCCCTTTCTGCTAATAGCACATTTGGTGTTTTAACCAGCATGGTACCATACCAGGTGGCTCTTCACATCCAGCTGCACTCAGCATGTCTTTGCCAGACCTGGGGAGGGGGCAGAGGAAGTAATCCTTCCTCTCAGCCTCATGTCTGCAAAACCATTGGCAGCCGGTTTTTCTGCCAGGAAAAATGCTTAGTGATTCTGCAGAGCTGCTGCCCTTTTCCCAGGATCTCTCCAGCCTTTGGCATATTGGACAGACCCCAGCAACCCCAAGCAAGCAGCACTTCACACAAAGCTACTAGTGTAGGTCCAGATTCCGTCTTCCCTCTTTTTACAGCTGAACGGTACTGCTTCAGCAGGGTCAGAGCTCTTCACATCTGCACAGAAAGCAACAGGATGTGGTCTGCTTGTTCAGATGGAGTAAAACTCTTTGAGGGGGTCTTCTAGCAAACAGCACAGACATTAGTCAGCTCCACTACAAGCCAATACTAAATTGCACAAAAAAGAACAGTTCCTGGTGGGAGGTAAAGGGTGAGTAAGGCAAGGAGCTTTACAAAATGCTGCCAGCTGCCCTTGTTTGATTTATTTTTAAACTTCAAGTGGGATGGGATGTAATTCACACTTACTTTAAGGCTCCCTTGTGCTGCCAGAACCAGCTAAAGGGACCTTAAAGTAAATGAGCATCAGGGCCAGAGATGTTACTGCTTCTTTTTGCTGCAAACACGAAATAAAGGGATCCATTGCTAGTTTATAAATAAATCTGGGCAGACCTATGAATAGGCTAGCAAACACTTAAACATCTGAGTAATTCTATACCACAGAGGACCCCTCAAATTTTATAGGTAGGATCATGTGTGCTGAAGTGCTTTCATAACCACAGACTGCAGAATTACACTTTATTCTTTATCACTAACTCTGGGGAAGAAAAAAAAAAAAAAAACTGTTCCCAGTTTCTGGACAACTGCTGCTTTTTGAAAATTGATTAAAAGAATACCATATAAAGTTCACACTAAAAATATGTGAAATTTTGCATGCTCTGAGTCAAAAAACAAATTACTAATTTCAGTTTAACATGTAGAAACTTCTCAGGTAACTGGGACATTTCAGAGGGGCCTAAAAAAAAATGCTTACGCTTTTGGTCATTGAAAATGCAGCCACGAAATCACTTCAAAGTAATCCATAATCTAATTGGTAAAAATCTTCATAGCCCTTCAGCAATCATAGGAATGCTATACATTTACTGTAGCTGAGAATTAAAACTAAATAAATATTAGAGTTTCTATTCCCACAGGCAGTATTTACAATACTCATTTTCACCAGAAATTAGAGATAAAAAGTTGAAACTGCAAATTTTAATTTAACAGAAATTCTAATACGTTTTGATTGAGAAATGCCAATTATTTCCTTTTGCATCAGGGTGGAACATTCATTCTGACTCTCCAAAATGATAATTGAAATCATTTCCATTTGAATTTCTCAAAATATTTCCTTTTATACAAGTCCATTAATAATTGCCCCCCATAGTGGCTCCTTAACACACTGCAATCATCCCCTAAGGGCCTGATCCTGTCACTGTTTCCTACCACCTTTAATCTTTGGTTAAAGTATTTATCTGGGGAGCCAAAGGCTTTTTCATTGCAAGACACCTACCAGTGCTCAGACCTGAATTGCATTGTGGAAGGCATAGTCTTCCTGCAAACCACATCTCAGGAATAAACGCAGGCCTATGCTACACCTAAATATGATAGGATGTGGTATTATTTTTTTAATGAAAATTGACTTTTGAAATTAATGTTTGTTCTTGGTTCTCAACATCTATGACCCTCTCCTTGCTGTCCAGCTTCCAGGATGGTAGTTGTCTCTCTCCTCCTCAATTTTAGAGTCAACTATAAGCGTTAAGCAGCATTTACAGTATTGGAGAAGGTGAAAAATTCAAATTAACCAGCAATCAAATACAAGGGCAACAGCCAGAAGAAAGAGATTAAGAAGAATTTATAGCTGGCAGATACAAGGAGGAACACAATGTTGCAGGCTCAGGAAAAAGGAGGAAGTACAAACATCAAAGTTTGTCAACATTCATCAGCTAAAACAAATTAATACCAAGCATAACTTCTGCTAACATACAGAGCTTGTCTTAAGGAAAGGATAAGAAGAAAAGCACAAGAAAAATACTGAAATAATTTTTTTTTTTCTCAACTAGCCTGAAATCAAACGAAATATTTCTAACCATTTAAAAAAAAGGAATTTTCTGATTCTGATTATGCAAACTAAATTTGAGTTTAATTTTTCCAGAGAAAAATAAAAACACAGAAAAACCCAGAAATTTCCCTCAAAAAATATTAATTACATGGAAACAACATTTGTTACCAATGATATCTAGAATTTCTCAAAACCATAAACCTGAAGTAGAACAAAAACTAAAAGCAGAAATTCAAATACTTTTTGCCGTGTACACAGTTCTTACAAACTTAAAATAAATATCCAGGAATATTGTGTATTTAGAAGGAAGGGATTTCTATCAATTGCACTGCACTTTAAATTACATCCTCGGTCTTCATAAGAAGACATTAACTACAGTAACCCACTTGTATGGCTACAGCTAACGACACCTTTGCTGTTCTGTGGTTTCTCTCATGCTGTTTACTTCTGTTTTTCTTCTACAGAACCCTACTCAAAAGGAAGAGGGTGCAGCATACTGTGGTTTAGAGCTTAAGTGCTTCCAAATGGTGAAACTGAGTTACCATAGCACCCACATGCTCAAGCAATCAGACCTATCTTAGTGCTAAACCACAACTTCTCTATTGCAGTCATGAAATTTCCCTATTAAACTCCTTTTCACCAAATTTGCATTTGTAATTATTTTTAGTTGCACATTAATATGATACAGCGGGGAGTAGCAATCTTTGGGATACAGTCCAGGCTGCTTTGCAGGGAGTACTTCTCACCACGTGAATTGTCTGCAAGAAGGAAAAATACCAAACCCTGACCTAACAGTTACTTCAACTGTGAAACGCTGGCTACTATCCATAGTCATTAAGAAACACCTATACATGAGGAATGGAAGATTGGCTGTGATATTTGCTTGGCAATTTTGTGCTACATACAAAAGAAAAACTGTGTTAATGTTTGCTTTGCCTTTTGTATATTTTCAGTATTTGTGCATGTATGAAGTCAAGAGCCAGACTCACGCTGATACCGTGCTGAACTTGTCTGTTGTCAAGGGCCAGCCCCTAACTTTAGTTATGACTTTTCTAGCCCTGCTGTACCTTCCTTGATCTTCCTTTCCCACATCTACCATGAGCAGAAAGAAACACTTGCTCCACATTGTTCTGCTTAATGATACCGACAGGCTGGTTCTGGATTTGCTGAATGCATATTGTTTATAGCAAGCAGAAGGAGGAAAGAACATGTAACTCTTACATTGTCCTCTCAATTCCTACTCCCATGTTTTTGCAATTGCCACCTCTATTAGTCCTGGGGAGCTATTGAGCACAGCTGAAGGCAACTCAGTTCTCAAGAGTTTTGGCCAGAAAAGGAGGCTGCATCCGAGAACTGACTGATTATTGGTGAGAGTGTGAGGTAGGGGCAAACTTCTTCATCTCAGACTATCTCACTGGAACCTGGTTTATTTAAATATCTGACTTGCTTCTTTATCTACCTCTGAGTTCCTTCAAGATAAAAGCATTATCTGATATTGTAGATCTTCTCCTGCCTGCACATTACTTTTTACATAATTTTGCCAGCAATAGAAAATGGGTTCTTTGCTCTGCAAAACAGAAACAACTTGGAAATATTTCTCTAAACTACCTTTAATCAGCTCAAATGTCAAACCATAAACAGTTTAGAACTGTATGAATAGCAGCATTTTAGCCACTGATAATATAAAGCCAGCTGAAATCAGAAATATCTTCTGTTTGGTAGAGATTTATTAGCATGAAGTCCTTGGATCAACAGCTCTGTACCTACTGGGAGCATTATGTCAGTGAGGACTCTAATCAGTGATTTTCAAAAAGATGCAGCCAGTGATTTTTAAAAAGAAATGAACATTTCTTTCAAGAAATTATATCTGTCTATGAGCTTTTCCTTTTTGTAATAGCATTTTTCTCTGATCCGTTGTTTATATTAAAGACCCAAACAAAAATAGCTAACTGGCCTGGGGGAGCTGAGGGAGGAGTGCAGATGACAGAGATAAATAGTTGATATTCAGGTGCTCTGAACATCTATGTCTCCAACTGACATCACCTGGATTTGCAAATACTTAGCTTTCCTACAAAATAGGATCAAAGCACAATCAAAAATGGAAAGAAAACACATAGGCCCTGAAAAGAGACCATAACATTTCCTTTAATCTTTTTCATTTCTTTTTTTTTTTTTTTTTTTTTTTTTTTTGTAACCTTAGATGCACATTGTATTCAGAGCCAGTAAACCATTTTAGATGGAAGTCTGACTTTCACGGTGAGATTGCTTCCTCTTAATTTAATTTTATTTATAACGCAGAAATACCAGTATTCCTGGTATATTTCTGGTTATATTCTATAACCAGAAATACCAGTATACCATAACTGCTTGGTGCTGTGTTCTGTGGATGCTGTGTAAGACAACTTATGCCTGGAAAGGTTTCAGTCAGACAAGATGGAGAAAAGGAAGGGAACGTTTCCAGTGTTACAAAGGGAATATTAAGATTAAAAAACAAACAAACCAACCAACCACAAAATTTGAGACAGGCATTCACAAATTCTTAGAAAAAGTCTATGCTACAAACAAGATCCCCAAACAACAATCTAGTGCTGTGTAAATTCACAAATCCATCCTTTTACTATCACAAATGACTAGTCTCTAACAAACCACTTCTTCATTTTTTTTATGCATTGCAGATTTTTTAAATGAAAAGGGACATAGAAAGGAGTGCCATGGCTTCACCTTGGCCAAGGGCTGAGGGCAGGGAAAGCAGGGCTGAGTGGTGGCAAACAGCCCCATGCCAGCAAGACCAGAGTGTGATGAACCACAGAGAACAATCCACCAGAGCGCAACACTCAATACTGCTGCAAAGGTGTAGCGGGTGTTCCTGGGGGCTGCTCTAACACTATGAGAGCCCCTGCCTGTCGAGAGCCCTGGCAGTAGGGTTAGTGGTAAATGCACAGGCGGCAGCTGCACTGTTCCCCCAGGACAGTTCTTCCCCTCACCAGGTGAGGCTCCCAGTAATTCAGTATTGCTGCAAAAATCACACATTTCAGATCGTGCCCTGAATACAAAATTTCTCACGGTTGCAGGAGATGCCAAGTGGCTCACAGGAGTGGTGATCTGAGGACTGCAGTGATGTTTGCTGCTAACGAAGCATCCCTGTTACAGAGCCCAAGGCTGGAGCTGGGGGGAGTGAGCTGCTGTCTTTGATGAGACCAGGTCCCGTGGTTCAGATGAGCACATTGGAGTCAGAGTGAGGATCTGACTTTATCTGCTCACAAGAATGACATGACTGTTTAATTGAATTCTCTGATGATTGTGCAGTTCAGCCTTAAAGAAAACTAGCTGCCTTATTCCACAGCAGAGTAATGCACGTGCTATTGCTCTGTACCTCTAGTGCACAGTGCTGAGTTTTGCTATGCTCAGTTACTCTGCCTGCACAGCCCCAGCCTTTGAAAGATCCTTAACTACAGCAGAGGGGCACAAATCAGAATAAAGATGTGGTTACAGCAAACCCTCCACAAAAACTTCATTTTCCAGTGATGTGGCATTTGTATTTCTACAGCTTCTTGCTCCGAGCTTAACAGGACCCTCAGCAGTCCCTGTGCTCCATGAGCCAAAGTCCCAGCCTCACATCTCCAAGCAGCAATGCTCTAAACTATCCTGCTAGTCTCAGTTATCTCCCATGACCCAGATTTCTTCCAGCATTAAGAGAAGATCCTAACCAGCATTGGCTGATGGACATCTAGCTTATGTTTCTTAAAAGGATAGAGAGTATAGAGGGGAAAAAAAATCAGCCAGCTCAGTGGAGAACCGTTCCCATACCAACTCTGCCTGCTGGGCAGCTTCCTCACCCTCCTGGGGCTGCCAGCTGCAGACAGCAAACTCTTTTTGTTTCAAGGGAGAGTGATTTTACTTGGTTACTATCCTGACTTTTTTTGTTCCCTCCAGACATTCAGGCCAGAAATGATCAGAACTGAGTATCATTCATCAAATATGCTACTGAATAATATTTTTGTTGTTTATAAAATATTGTGACAAACAGTATTCACTGATCAACAGCTAAATCAACTGTATACTTGTTAGGGTACAATTTAAAACACAGTAAAATATACACACAAAATGTTGACAGGAAGCATCATATAAGGGTCAGATTCTACCACCATCACTCATGCAAATTCATGTTTGAAAAGTAAATCATTCAGTGAAGCATATCATTATCTTTTAGAAAAACTGCCTGTTAAAAATTATTTATGTATATTTCCTATATAAACTAATATGGAATCACTCAATTTTTATTGAAAAGCAAAAATTACCAGTATTTACATTAATCAAAATTTCCTATATTTGATATATAACCTGAAATCCATCTTGACTCAGCCAGCATGAGGAAAGTTGGGACTGTGACCAAGTCCTACCCAAGGATCCACATTTCACTACTGTGTGAGTGGTCAGATGTACCCTCCATCTCTGTGCCTCTGTAATATCCCCTGCAAAGTGGAAATAATGGCACTATTCTACTAAACTGGCATACTGCAATTAGAAATTCATTAAAAATTTTGAAGTTTGCAGACAAATGATCTGGAAGTGCTATAAAAAAATACACTCACATCCGTCTGATTGCATAAACAGGAACAGTCGTAGGGCTGCAAAGAGAGAAACTCCTAGAACTCGAGCTCCCCAGAATGCCGTGCACGCACACACAAAAGCCTCTCACTATCTCAAAATCTGGATTGCAAAACCTGGGCTCTGCCACTTCAGGGAAGCTGAGCCAGTGCTATCAAGAAGGGACCTGTACTTCATGTCATGCCAGAAGCAACGATGAACAGATTTCAGAAGAGAGCTGAGCACGCACAACTCCTCCTGAATTCAATAAAAACTTTGAGCGAAAGTGGTTTCTCAATCCCCTTTCCTTCTTTATTTTTCTTTTGAAAATCAGATCATCAATTTTGGTGCCCAATTCTGGGCAGTTACCTGTATTTTAAATGTGTCCTTTTTTTCCACTTTCTCTATTTGCTATTTTCATTATAACAAACATAAGATGTGAGCACTGACTTTAACTAACAATCTATCTGATAATCATAAGCAAAAAGAGGGGAAAAGAGTTCATCTGATTTTGCTTTAAATCCTGTGCTGACCATTCTTTTCCAAAAGACACTGTATGCTTAACGTTCCAGGAGATGAAAATAAAGGCTTAGAATGGAAGGACTCCACTCTGCTCGCAGGGATTGTGGTGCCCCATATCCCAGCAAAGAACCTGAGAAATCTAAAGCTCATCTTCCTCAGGATTTAAACAAGACTAATTTGAGTATCGCTTTAAATAATTGAAGGCAAAAGGAACATAAACAGTCCATGCTTCCACTTTTTGTATATGACAAGCAATTTTCATTAGCATTTCATAAATATTTTCCTTTTTTTCCATTTTTTATCATAATTTTTTATTTTAAAAATATGAAGTGAGCAGTCTGGGAAAGAAAAGTAAAATCAAAGATACTAGATAAAGATGCTAGACAAGAATTTATTTAGGAAAAGAATTTTATGGACCTTTCAAAGTATAGGGACCCACGGAAAGCCCTCAGGCCAAAGCTAAGAGAACATCCAATTTCATGCTCCAAATAATTTTACACTCTTTATATAGGCAATGCAAAAGCCAGGAAATTCAGCAGACCTATAAACATTTCTGATGTTTAATAATAAGATGTATATAGTGGCATTACACATCTTATGACAATAACAAGAACAACTCCCACTTGCAAGTGGGAAGTCAGAAACTCAATTTGATCTGTAAAACAAGTATCAGTTTGTATACACACAGACACACAGATAGAGCAGTTTGGAAGTAGCATGTGTAATATCTTCTGTGAGGACAGACGGAAAAGCTGAAGCAGAAAGACACAGTCTGTGCAAATGTGGGTAAGATTTTATCCTTTCAAGGTCTGTACTTTAACAGCATTTGGTTGAAATGCTGATTAATTTATGACCATGTGACCTGGTAAAATTAACTGCTCTTTCATTTTTAACTAAGGGAATATATCAGAAATTTTTCAGTTTTGTAGATTAAGACACTTAGAGATATTATTTAGCACCTATACAGCTTTTCATACATATGCCGCACCAATTTGATAATATGAACAAACCAAAAAAGACAAAAAGTTCGGGTAGGTGTTCAAGAAAGCACTCTGCACACAAATTCATCATTGACTTCAGTAGGAATTAAGCCCATAGTTTGAATTAAGATGATGTTCTGAATCAGGACTGCTACAGAGTCCAGTGTGTAAGCGTGTAACAGATCCCTAGTGTCACCCCAGCAACAAATACAAATAGGAAGTGGGGACTGACAGTGCTTAATTCAGCATTCAGCTCTGCTGGTGCAGGAAGGCACGTGAGCCTTTTCTCTGCCTGCCATTTGGTGCATGTAGACCAGCTCCAGTGTGGAATCAGCTGGCTTTCCATGGGCTGCTCTGCACCGACGTGTATGCTGTTAGGAGTACTTGGATAAACTGAACTATGATCAAAACCCTGCACGGTCTACAGCACCCACAGCCAAACTCTGTGTCAATTCGTCTGTCAATACTGCAAACTGAAAATTTCAGGGCAGTTTCATTCATATTATAATTATGAAAGACAATTTATAATGGTGCTCAACATTAGCAAGGCAATTGAGACCACTATACCCGAAGACTCAAACAGGCTGCAGCATTTCAGTTAGGATTTTCAAGATTACCTTCACATCTAGAAAGTTTGAAAAAAATCTATAAAAAAGTAAAATTCTAGCTTCTGGATTCCCACTTTGCTGCATAAGATTTTTTTGTAGGAAATTCCATTGTCAAGAATGCATGACACACTGGCCATTGTAACGTCTGCTGCAAAATCAATCGAGCACTGTTAACACAATTCCATGTCTTTCCTTCCTTTTGGAAATAATTTATGTTCTTTATGCACATTTACATAACCAAGACCCAAAGAAATTAAGGATAGACCAACAGTATCTGCAGCGATGTTGGTGTAAAGCAATCTGAAATAGTGTAGCAAATGATAAGGCAGGAAACCACCAGCCTTCTTTAGGTTGACAGGGCCAAAGAAAACCTTTACAAAGATTAGTAAACTCCCAAGAAAATAAGGAACACAGCCATCAGGGAATGGAACTCCCTATGCAGGACATCACAGCAGATGGTATAAAAGACAATTGAATTAAAGGCTATCAATTCGTTTTGGCAGATGTCTGGGGCAGATAGCTGCCCCAAAGGAATATGGTTCTCTGATGAATGGAAATGGGACTTTTACAAAACCATTCTTCAAAGAATGCAAGAAACAGCACTGAGGTCCCTAACATCTCCTACATGAGCTGACATCCCCCCTGCTCAACCCCCCCCCCATCAGATTGGGAAACTGGCTGTAGCAGAGGAACTGGCTCTGCAGAGGTGAGTGGCTGATGGCTGAGTGGGATCCCACTGCACTTGGTATCATGGGGAACTTCTCAAATTAGACCAATTACAATCTATTTGACCATGGCTTTCTCCCTGTGAACAAGGGCCTACATTACATAAGGAATGTGGGCCTCTTGCCAGAGCATCTGCTCTCCAGCCAGGAGTGCAGGTGCTTTTACTTGTACAAAGGTACACAATGCTAAAATTGCTTAATCGCCAAGCATGTTTTGTCTTTCAGTTTTAAGTTATTGGCGGTTGCTAATGAAAGTCATCTTTTACCTCATCAATGTTAATGAGCTTTGGCACTATGCTACCAAATGTGGTTGTAAAAATCTTGCTTCTGCAGCTAGTTGTGTTACTGCTTGTTCAGGGACCTTTCTGACTTGCTTTGCTGTACCCTGTAGTCACGTCCTTTTTGGCTATGAGTCATTACAGTTAATCAGCCACATGGCCAAACTCTCATTTCAGTATAAATCAACTTCAGTTTACATTTGAGTGGCTTAACCATGGGAGGGTTCCCATTGTCTTGTTAAGTTTCTGCCTTTAGACCTTAGGGGACAAAACTGAGAGGCCAATGTTAGTGTTTACCCATTAGTCAGCTTGAAGTTTCACTTACTCTTCATATGCTGGTTTGGCAGAGATACAGAGATATCATATAAAGTAAATAAAACCCACCGCAATCCACCACCACCCTAGGAAGGGGCAGAAGAATTATTTGAACACTTAAAAGTAACAAAAGTGTTTTTAAATGTGTTTGGTCTCTAATAGTAACTTTGTCCAACGTAATGTCTTCATGTGTTCCTTCCCAGGCTCTGCATTAATGCTGACACAACAGCTTATGATAGAGTGCCGATACATTAATGGGCTAAGAGAGGGGTTTGGGGCTAGCTGCAGGTCCTGCAGGGCTTCAATGCTTTCTGCACATGCACCAGACAATGCTACTCTCTGCTGGGAAGCCTAAAATTGCAAATGCCGTAAGTGATTGGTGGCTACTTGCCTTTTTTTTTTGCCTTCCCCGCCCCTGCCCCAGATGGTTAGAAGTTCCTGATTCTCTGCTTCTTCTGAAGCAGTTTCAGCAGCCTACCTCTAAACTGCAATGGTTTGTGGTCTGTGTTCAAGAGGCTGATCCCTTCCTGCCTGGCTCTGTTCATTATCTTATCATCATGCATCTGCTTATGTCACGCTCCAGGAAACTGGTCCATGACTCTGACGATGCCTCCACAGCACAAATATTCCCATTTAAAAGATGTGTCCAGTCTCCATAGCCTAAACACTGACCTGTTCTTACACCAGAGTTTCACTATGAACTTGCAGTTGCTTCAGAATTGCCATCTAGGTTGCCTGTTTTGGGATGCCTTGACCGTGTGCTATCTCTCTGCCCACTTGATCAGAAATTCTGAGATTCAGAGATGACAAGATCAAAGAGATAGGTTCAGCCTTCTACAGAGATAGTAATTTAGATCTGCTTGCCCAGCAAGCCTGTGACACGTGACCATGGCACTATTTATCTTCCTAATCTTGACCAGATTGCACTGGAGGAATACTGTTTGACTTCAGGTAAACTAGCAAGCTTCATGAAAATTTGTATTTCTTCTCAGATGATAACCTACTAATTTCAGAGGAATTTCCAAAATAGACCCAGTCAGCCCCGTTTAATAGTTTATTGCTAAAGATAAATAAAAATTTAAGTTCCTACCACTATTCCTGCCAAACACAAGAATAAAAATATCCATTTCCACCTAGTCTATAATTTCATCTAAAATGTATACGTATTCCAGAAATAGAACACAGTTGAGTTTTTTTTAATAACTTAAGGCTGCATATTTAACATTTTTTGAACAAGAATAAGAACAGACACAGGAACTAACAGCAAATAATGATTATAGATGTACAAGAAGAGTTGCATGAGCTACGAATTATGGGAATGTGCTAATGTTCACCTGCAAAACTAATATGGTGGACGAGTAGCCAGAGCTGTTTTCTGCTCCTCCTCTGACATCACCAAGAAGAGGCTGAGTTGCGTCAGCAGAAGATCTAGCTCACAAGGCATGCTTTCAACTATACAGAGTATAAGGGAAATCAAGCATAACTTTTCAAGCATTTTGGTGTTTTAACAGTGTTTGGAACTAATGGACTTCTTTCAATTTCCTGGTAAATGGCAGCCTGCAAGAACTACATGGTGTCACAGGATGTGGGTGCCTTAATTCTATCTCCATTTTGCAGAGCACTGGTCCGTATTTAGCAAACCAGCTCTCAGCTTGCATTGTAAGCAAGTGCCTTCCCGTTCCCATGGCAAGGCTGCCTGTCAACCCGCAAATAAGTAGAACTTCCTCACTGAGGTAAGGTGAATAGTAGCAATGTACAAAAATATTAACACTTCAGCCTACATCATTTGAAAACATAGAATTTTGCAAAACTAAACTACCATAAAGTGTAGTTGCCCTAATGACTCATCTTTCATTTTTAGCATGCTGCTTTAGCTACAAAGCATTACACAAGCAGCCTCTACAGTGATGCAAGCCTCATGGTACATCACAGCACGAGACAGCTATTGTCTAAGAAATAACGCTGTTTGTAGTTTACCTTCCATGAGCATTACACTGTACATAGAAAATCCAGTGACTGTCCCAGATTAGGATGATCTGAGTTGCCCAGTACAAACACCCAAAGTACTTTTTCCTTTTATAGTTCTGCTATTGCTATTTCAAGTGTTCTTTAATTACTGAAGGTTCATTGATCTAAAGCCCAAAGAGCCACCTTTAAAAGGATGATTACTGTAGTACACTGACTACCTCCACCATAGCAACTTATGCTTAGGGAGTTGTTTTTTATTTTTATTGTAAGTTCATATTCACAAGTCCTTCAAGAAATTTTGGGTGAATCCCACATCATTCAGCTCTGAAGCTTACTTCCTAAAGGCAACACTCACAAGTTTTATGCAGAGTTCTTTCCTAAAAGAAAATCCAGCATCAAAAAAGAAAAAAAAAAAAAAAAAAAAAAGGCAACAGGTCCCATTTCTTCTCTTCCCCACTGCTCACCCTGTGCTGTTAGACTGCTGTGCCCCCTTTCCCACACCACGAACAGACTGTGGCCAGCCCTGGTTTCTAACATTGCCTCATACTTTCAAGCAGTGAACAGGAATCTCTCCAGGGCTGACTGCATGAAAACTTTGTTAAAAGGCAGCTTTAGTCTTCTGTTTGATTGCTGCTATTACTTTTTAACAATCTAGCAGACTCACCAAGTTATTCACAGCTCTTCTCATACACTGGAATAATTTGTTAATTTATTATGGTTTATGTTATTTCCTGAATTAATTTCTGCTTCATTTTGGTAATAATTACTTTGAATTTTACCTATGGCAGTTGATATTATCTCTAGTTAGCATCACTTCAGATGGATTGCCAGCTTCAGAAGAATACCTCCAGTATTCTGGACACTCATAAGCCAGCTTTTATTTTTTTCTCTGGCTTTACTGCTCCCTCTCCATTTAGGCTCATGCACACACTTGCACAGTGTATGAACATAATTTCCTTACAGGTTCTAGGATTTCACTTTTTTTTAATATATTTTCTTTCAGTTAATTCTAAAATGCTTTCTCCTAGAGCTAACTTCCAAACAACCCCTGTCCCAGAGAACACTAGTGCTCATATTCTGCAGAAATAGCACTGGCGACTGTGCTATTATTACTCTGTTTAAATTATACCTAGAAGATAGCATATTTATTTGCAAGACATTACATTTATGTAACATCCTCACATCTCTCACTTTCTAATACCAAGCGTACATGAATTTTTATAAGACTAACTCCAAATACCTGGTTATAAGACTGGAACTCTTCATGGTAAATCTCTACCAAGACCTTAAACTGTGCAAGGAGTCCTTTGGTTAGGTATACTGGGAGCTTGATACAACTGAGTGAATTAACTTTGTTTCTTTGTATGCCCATTTTCCAGTCTAACTTACTGGTATTTGCCGTGACACTCTATGAATATGTGCCTTGTCCTCACAAAGAAGAATACAAACTCGATTACTGTGCACTTCCAAAGCATTGGGAATGAAATGGAGAAGGATTTTTCAGACCAACTTTAAAATTGACATAGGGAAAAACAAATTACCGCATCTGCATATTGTTACCTGTGTTTTTCTTAAAGCAGAATATATTCTCTGTAAAAAAGTGTCAGTTACAACACGACATTAAACTAAATCCGCATTTCGATAAAAAGTGGTGACTCACTGCAATGAGAGCAATGCAATCACTGGAAAAATTATACATTGCCTAACAGGTTTGGACACAGTAAGATACGAGGCATCCAACTGGCCTCAGATTTCATCCTTAATGCATCAACAGAAATGGATGACTATCTCTATACCAACAACTTGAAAATGCTTCCAAGATTACAGGTCCAGATCAAGCATACCAGACACCAAAGGGGAAGCACTTCCATCTGCCATACTCTGGTTGCTACATGAAGGAAGCCTAAATCTGCAGGAGGGAAGGGAGCAGCAACATGTGCCAGGATGTCCCCCTGGACAGTCAGAGGGCCAAGGCTGCAAGGGGCAGCTTAGAGCATATACTACCTGCAGAAGAGATCCAGTCAAAGATGTTTACACCTGGGCATTTCACATCATATTTCTTATCTACCTTATAATTTTTTAAGGATTTTTTTATTTCATAGCTTGCATTATTTAAGCCTTTGAAAAAGATTCCTATCAATACAAACAGTTTCTTTAATTTAAATTAAAAAAACACAACAATAAATAATTCTGTCTGCTTAATAGCATTACGAAAATTAGAGAACAGCAAAAAAATCGGTTGATTTCATTAAAGTTGCCCTGATAGAAAGATCATAAGTGCCATTAAAAACAAGGGTTCCTACCCTGGATTAAAGGTATATTTATATAAAGAAATACAGAAAGTTCATTCTGATTAATTATTAGTCTGCTGATGGTACAAAGCTAATGCAATGGACCTGGATGTGTCCTTGAAATGCCTCTGGCCTTGTGAGCCAAGAAAGTGGCATGAACTTTTTTTTTTTGCAGAAGATGAACAACCCTTGCATCTCCAGAGAATCCTTTGAATCCCCCCAGATCTGGAGAATCTGTACTGTATGATGTTTAAACCTTTTTTTTTTTTTTTTCTGTAGCATACAGACAACCCCTGTCTGAGTTGAGAAACTCTAAAGAATCTTTTTTACTTCCTCTATTTTCCTTGTAGCAAGGCTTCACCTATGAAGAACACGTGAGCTGGACTGGTGCTCGCCAATTTGATCATTACATTAATAAATGCATCAAAAGCAATATTAAAAACATGCACCAGTAAGATTGTAAACACTGGACACTTAAGTAATATTAAATCTAATTATTTTTAGCAAAGAATCATCAAAGAACTGAAATTCAGAAAGCATTTCAGATATTATAACAACAGCAGGCATGTGAAAAGCTAGTGTACCATAAAGATAACGAGCAGAGAGATTAAGCTAGGATCTATATGCAATCAAACTGGTTTCTGCTCCAGCAACTGCATGTGAAGCTTCTAGATGGAATCTGCGAACAAGAAACCAACATCCAACACTTCAAATACTCAGCATCACACACTGTCAGTCATTCTCAGCGTTTTTCATTATGAGTGAAATCTCCTGTCTCAGTATGAGAAAAAGTCATAGGGATTTGGTTTTGAGTTTGTTTTGGGGCTAAAAGCTTTGAAGTACTTTTTGTTCTGAAATGTGGCACTACAATGAATTTTGTGACAGATCATTTCCCTAACGATCACATTTCCTGTGAATGATCATATTTCTCATCTGCCTCTATGACTGCACCGACACTGCAACCACACGCACTCTGCAACACCTTCCACCTCCAGTGAAAACACTATTTTATGCGCACAGATTGAAACAGGACTCAAAGAGATGTGTCATTCTGACCTAAGACATAGATTAGGAGTCTGCATCACCAGCACAGCAAAACTGTTTTGATTTTTGGTTTGGATTTCTTTTACAAGGAGAGTAGATGGTAACTTTTATAGAAATCTGCCTCACTAAGACCTTAGTCTTGATCATATTAATTCTCATTTGCATTTGCCTCCTGCAGTACCACAATAATTCCAGATCATAAAATTAAATGCAGCTGCTAAATGTACTGACCCCTGCTGCAAAATTACTAGTTCATTATTGTTATTTCCCTGTTCTTCATTTACTCATGCTCATGCTCCAGAACATCTGAAAGGTGCCACCCTTTGATCTTACCCAACTGTCCAAGCAACCCTTTTATTTGTGATTCAAAATTTGATACCTCTGCCTGGAAGCAGGCAGAAAATTTCTTTTGAAGCTGACAGCAATCTTCTCCCAGGAAGAAGGATTAATACCCTCACGTCTTCCTCCACTAGTCTTTGCTGAATATCACATTAAGTTCTTGTGCCCACCCTTTGGTAAAGTGACAAGTACTTTATACAGAAGGTTAACCCAGGATTTCTGCAACTAGCTGAGGTGATATACAGGCCTCCTACCACTTTGCTGATTGACTACCAGGATTCATTAAATGAACGGCTTATTCCGCACCATAATCAATGTTACACTCTCCTCTTGTTTTGTGTTGCTCAATACGACTTTTTGCTTGAGTTTGCCACAAAATATGCGACTTCCTTTATGAAATAACAGCCACAAACAAACAACTTAAAAGTTTGAATTCAAAAATGCTCCTTCTTGTGTCTTCATTTCCCTTCCTTTCTTTGCTTCTTACTCAGCAAAAGTTCCAGAGTATTTCTTTTGGTCCAACAACTTTCCAGGTGACCTTTTAGAAGTCAACGCTCTGGACCAGTTTCCATTTAATCTGGGAATAATGACTTTTCTTTGCTAAAGTGTTTTGAGTTCTGTGTAACAGCAAGATATTTATGAAGGTGCACCGAAGTCCATTTATGAAGCAGAAATATTCTATATCAGCTCTACAAGATGACAATTTGCTACGATGAACAGGTGTCCCAAGGCTCTTTTCTTTAGCATTTCCTTTAATAATAAATGTTTAGCAGCACTTACTAAAATAAATACATGATATGATTTCTGCAAATACATACTTTTCCCTCGACTCAAATATTTTGCAAGGTAATATCGTAATGAAAAATGTTGCATGTTTTTTTTAAGGAAATTACATTTCTTTGTCTCACCTAGAAGATAAAAATGACAGTCACTGACATTATGTTTCATGCAAAACGACTTATATGTATATGAAATAATCAAGGTTCAGGTACATTCCCGAATGCAGAAATCTATGCTAAACCCTTCAGCATTTAGGAAAAGTTATTGTATTTCTACTTACATACATAAAACCACATGCTGTAAAGAACTGTCATCCCATTAATGGTTTGGGAATCCTGAATGGTGGATATATGGTGGCTAAGGGATCAAGCCTTGTGTGTCTAGCCTGACAGTGATGTATCTTACTTTCACTATAAAGAATCCCACTGAAGTTCGCTCAAATTTAAACTAGTGAATAACTCTTTGCTTTCTCGAAGGCACAGATTTAAATAAGTAAAATCTTAGTAACATTTGTTTTAAAGAAAAGCTATTTTTTCTCAGGCAAAACTCTCACAAACATAGTTTGAAAGCTTCTCCAGGTAAGAATTTTCTGAAGGGACATTATAATCATTTCAGTAGTGCAGCTCTAACCATTCTTAAGATATGAATGAGATGCCTTCCTGACTGGAAAAAGAATGTATTCTTCTTAATTAGACATTGTTTCTTCTCCTCTGCATTCGCTCTGCACAATATGCTTACTCTCTAGAGAAGAGAGACATTCTCAGCAACTTCTCTGAGCAAGAATTCCTCCCCCTCCCCTTTAAGAATTGCCTTTAATCTTTGCCATAAGTGGAAGAATGATAGTATTCTGCCTACACTTCCTGGAAACTCAGCCTAGGCCTGTGTGTCTGTTTTTATCAAAAAAATCCATCAAAGGTCAGGTAATTTTCCATACTCATCTAGAGACAAAGATGCTACCTATCTTGATGAATCAGTTCAAGAGTGTTAGTGTTTCTCCCTCAAAATGAATCAGATATAATCACTAAGAAAACGGACATTATTTCCACGACTATAAATGTGCTCAGAATTACAATCTTATCAGATTTCACAGTTTCTTCCACTGTGGGCCCGCAATCCAGCTCTTTCCTGGCTTTGGAATTAGTGACAGGAGACAAGGGACCAAGCAGCAAATCAGTCAGTAGTGGCTAACTAGTCAGCAGAGCTAAGCTCTGCACTAGTTCTGGTGGCTATCAGAAAGACTGAAATTAGTTTGTGATGCAGTGATCCTAATGTGACCCAAAGAGACCAAAATATTTTCTTTTATTACTTAATTCTTATCTTGGCATTACAGAAGTAACACAAAATTTACTTGACATCTTAACTTAGAAAGACTTGAAATAGTCAACAAATCGGTTTTCTTTTTTCTCCTCAAACATGTCTTACACCTGAGCAAAGATATCAAGTATTTCTATACAGTATTTTGCACTTAAATTTCCTACCAACATCCACTTCGCAAGTGTTGGTACTGATTAAGGATATAAAAATAAAGGCTACAGCTCAAAACAGATACAATGTGATGGTTTTTCAGTAGGATCTTCCTCCTACTTCCATCTCAATTATATACTCCATTAAATGGGAATTATACTGCCCTTCATCCAAACTGAAACTTAACACATCCTGGAAATAGTCATTCCGCATTTCCTGACGCCACACAGATCTAGTGGAGATTGTTATCAATATTCATGTGATCTACTTTAAATGTGGCATCTACTTTAAAATGTTTCACTCCTTTTTGC
>NW_009221401.1:0-39398 GCF_000690835.1 Fulmarus glacialis | reverse complement strand
GGAATGCCTCGTAAAACGACATTTAAAGCCCTTTGTCAGATAAATAATATCAATAAATGCAATCTCCCTTTTTATACCAATAATTGAAAACAATACAAAAATAATGATAACACTAACATGACACAAGTGACTTTCATGGACATAAATACAATAGAAACAATTGCAATCCTCAGAAATAAGTAGGAAAGACAGCTACCAACTGGTTGCCCTTGGTCAAGAGGTGAAGGAATGTGACAGGTTTGGCACTACACTACTGCAGAGAACTGAATGTTTAATTAGACCTCACTAGGTGTGTTTTAACAAAAAAAACCAAAAAACCGAGAAAAACAAAAAAACCCAAAACCCCATCAACACACAACAAACCAGAATTTCGGTATTAGTTCCTCAATTCTGTTCCAAATATTGGAAGAGTAGCTATGAAAAAGCTTGATTTGCTTCATTTTCAACATTGCCAGAAGAACTTCAGCACAGAATTACACCTTGGAAAGTCACAGATATATGTGATATTATTTTATAATAAAATTGTAGACACATAAGCTGTTCCAAAAGACATTGTCTGAGAAGCAAAGGTAATTATTCAAGAGTTGGCAAATGTCCATTTGTATTGCCAGTGCAAAGCCCTAGTTCTTTTCCTTTCCTAACATTTACAAACATTCACCCAGATCTTTCATTCTGTGATCACAGACTGCTCTTTTGGTCCAGCACTGAAATGCTCCAGAGCATGTGGTGAAGATATCTTTTGCCTGCAGAGCTAATTCTGTGCATGAGCCATGGAGTTAGTGAGGCAAGGGACCGCAAAAAAGAAGAGAGATCTCACAGCTAAGCAGTAAAATGCTGGTTTAGGTAATAGGATTATATTCCAGCTCTTTTCACAGAATTCTTGTATGATGCTACAAAATCTACTTATACTAATTTTCCATACAGCAGTCATTAATAATTGCTCTGCATTTAACAGGTTCTTACCTTAATTATACTAACCTGATTCACAGAAATGGTGTCCTTTCAAAACCGCAAATTAACTGAAGTAAGGGCTGCTTTAAAAACTATGGTGCTCGTCTCAGATTAAGCTTTCTGAATCAATAGATTGATTCGCTCTTTGGATCATTTTGTCATCACAAATATGAAAATCCATATATGTGTAGCACTTAGCTACAGAAGATGAGCACCATCATCAAAAAGCTTAACAAGAAACTAATATTTCTAGCTGCAGAAAGTTTTGAATAGTAATTCCATAAATACGGCCTGAACTATACATTGAGCAACACAGATATAATACACTGAATATATTTTCATTCTCTACATAGAGAAGAGAATCCTGTAGCGGAAAAACGATATGTGAAAGTAAAAACTGCCGTAAGATATAGAGACAAGGTTACTTCCTGAAAACTAGATATTTAGCTTCGCAGCCTTCATGTCACTCTGTACATGTGATTTCTTATTTTTTAAAAACATCCTCCACCCTCAGAAAAAATCAGAAGCTCTAGGAAAGGGCACAATGCTGCTCTTCCCAGGCTTTATCAGCAGAACTGAGATGTGCATATCTCCTTGCTCAGATCCGCCCCTTGGGGTTAAGGGAGTACTGATAGTATTAGGACATTTTCATCTTCTGTGTAGGACAGTGCTAGAAGACTTTCATCAACGAGTTTTGCAGATATTTGCTGACAGCACAGGAGTGGTGGAGCTCAGACTTTGGCTGCTAACTCAGACCTCATAGTACCTATGGTTGCTCATTGCCACAAGGACAAGCTGACATAACAGATAGAGCTCAGATTTTACAGAAAGACAATATTATTAAACAGTTATTACACAATACATCAGCTTCATTCAAGACTCCACTCACAGCTGTATCTTATGATCAACTACTGTAACAGCAAACACAGCCATTTCTAACCCTAAGCTTTTCACAACAAAAATCTTTTCACTCAAACTTGCAGCCATCTAGAACCCAAAAGTCCTTATGACCCTGAACTCCAACTCAGCAAATGAATCACAACAAATTCCACACAAAAAAAAACCTCTGTAGAGTTCAATAAATATTTCCAAAAAAATTCTATAATGTAATATGGATCCAGGTCACACCTGAATTAATTGCAGGCAATTCCCAGAGCTTGTGTCTACAGAGTTCACCATCTGATATTCAGGAAACATGATGTCATCCTCTGCAACTCTGAAGATACGTTCTGTGTTTCTTTCTCCTTGCTTTTTTCAAGAGATAAGAGTTATAGTGTGATTTTTTTTTTCAGTCTAAATAAATCTGTTAGGTCAATTACAGGTCAAAATTAATTTATTATTGTTATTACTATTTATGAACACTTAGATATGAGAATGCTGAACACAACATAAAAATTTTCTGAACTGAACAGAATGTGGTCCCTCTCTTTTATATATAGATGCTGTTCACATTAGCTCATCTCCTGCAGATAGAGTATCTGCTACAACAATTGAGAATGAGAGGGGTGAGATTATATGCTCTCCCATACAAGAGAGTGAATGTGTGTCTGTGTTTGTAACACATCTTCTACACATTCTGTTGCTTGTTTACTGTATTTCACTCATTGGTGAGAGAATGCAATATGTTAATGAAAGGATTAAACAGCTGGAGAAAATAATAATTGCAAATAAATATAGTGCCTTTGTATGTGACCTGATTTTTTATTGTTTCTATATAGCAAGAGAGGAGCCTTGGAACACCATAAGTTTTTACCTGCAGCAGTTTTATCATTAAGAGTTATCTTCCAGGAATATTTGCATCAGTTGTTGTCACGTAAAGAAGTTATAAGAGCACAATGCAAGACCTGCAATACATGGACCTATGTAGGAAAGTTTATTTTGGATCCAGGGAATAATTTATTCAGTTGTATGCTGCTTTGAATAAGATGTTGTATGTCACTTTCTCAGGAAAGGAAATAAATAGCACAGGGGATTATACAAGCTCTTTGGCTGGGCACATATGCTACTATTACTTTTTCCTTTATTTGTTGTTCCTCTTGCCTCTATACCATTCCTTTTTAAGAAGTACCCATGCTGCCCAGAATCAGATCATAAACCCTTTGAGGACAAGGTCATATTTCATCCTGCATTTGTACAGCACCTGGCCCAACAAGAATGCTTGATCGTGACTATGGCCATTAGCCCTACTCTACACACAGGTCAGACAGTCACACACACACAGGAGCAGCTCCTTCCTGACTTTCCAAGTGTTCAGTATTCACCACTTCAGAAAAAGCCTCAGAAAATATTAACTTGCAGCTGCACACTCCAATTTTTCACATCGTCTCAGTGACCAACACATGGAGGTTGTCTGAAAATCTGATCATTTTCTTCTACGAAAAAACAGTTCTCAAGTGTTTTGGAGCTTACAGTCAAAACTCTCCTCCAAACAGCTTTCTCAGCACAGCTAACAGGAAAGCAGAACTTTAAGTTTGAAGACCCCCCAGTAGATTAAAAAAAAAAAAAAAAAAGTGGACTTTATTTTCCTGTTCTAATATAAAGCCAAAGAAAATTCAACAAAATACAGTAAAAAACCCACAAAGATAAAATAAATCCTGTAAGACACTTGAAAGCCTTTTCAAACTTTCCACTGATGTCACCACTGAAGTGAGACTTAGGTAAGCAGCAATTCTGTTGCGAAGAGAAACAGAGACCATCAACTGCAGAGAGAGCAGCCGAAAACGGCATATCTGACATGCTCAGTGTTATTAAAATGTCTTCATTGCTCAGTGAAGAGTGTTTTTTAGAAGCTGTGGTTTGCAAGCAATCCTTCCCTTGCCATTTAAGGCATGACAATGACGACACACTTGTTGACATGTCTGGAGCAGAATCACTTCCATGTTGTAAATGGCTCTCTTCCCAACATTAACACAATAACTTAAACCAGCTACTGCGCTAAACACTTGTCTGTTTATTCAGGGTGGTGCAAAACTGCATCTTAGCAGGCCCTTAAGCCTAGCATTAATCACTGCAGGAAGAGAAATGCAGCTGTCACTTTTTTATTAGCTTTTGAAATAATCTGATTCTCAAATCTTGTAATTTTTGTGGAAATTTTTCTCCTGAACTCTTCTATGATTTCTAATGAACTTAATACATCCTGTGTTGATTCAAAAGGCATCTGCAGGTGAGATTTCCATAATGGTATACCTCTATAAATACTACCTTACTACATATTAAAATTTATCTATTTTATCACTTCTAAATCCTCATGGCCACACTGGCCAATCTTCAGAAAAGTATAAAGTGCTAAATTTAGGAGGCCAAACATTACTGCATTTTATGAAAGTTTCACCTCTGAGTATTACAAAACCTCTAAGTATTACAAAACCTTGAATATCAAGGATAAATAACTCTTCACAGATCTCACATTAATTTCCTTGAACTGCCTCCCTCGTATTCAGCACCATTCCACTCTAAGCCTTCTGAACCCTTAACTCTAAAGGTTAAGCTGTTATTATTCCTAATGTTTTCTAAGGGTGAGAGTGAGTATATTGGGCGGCTCTCAGAAACATTAATTTCTAAGTCATTTGATTAGCAGACTAGGACAGCAAAATCAGAAATGCTACTAAGTTATACTAACACATATTTCTTACTGTTGTTTCACATCTTTCCCTCAAACCACATTTCATACTTCAGACTAACACACTAGACTGCAGGTGTGTGGAGGATGTAGAAAAGTCTTTCAGTTCTGTTGAGGCAACACCGTTAAGCATAGAAGCATTAATAAAACTGCACACAAGGCAAGTGGTTTTGTGTACTTACTGGGCAGTCTCAAGTATAAATGTTATACTTCCACTCACACACACAGATACATGGCACAGGCATGCACATTCACACACATTATTTGGGGATGAGGGAACTTGTATATTGCTTACAAGAGACGTAGGGCAACAATCTCTCACTGCCATCAGGGACCAAGTAAAAAAAATTACACAAAATTTTAAAAATATATGTTTCATTATCATTTAAATTCTTCCAAGAAAGAGTGATATGAGTAAAGAAATCCTCCAGATACTCTATCCAAAACTCATTAAAACCAAAAGATTTCTCTAAGGTGTATATGCACATGATTCTGCATTCATTTTAGACATCTGAGGTCTATCTCAAAAAGATTAACTAAATTGCTGCAGTAGCAACATTGGTCATCTTTCCCTCAATTATGCAAGCATATGATTTTAAATCATACGCTGACAGAGTCAGCTTGGCCTGCATTTCTCTAGAACGGTTGGTTTACATTTATAAATGCTACCACTGAGACTCCTAAAACACCTAATTTATTAGACAGGCTTACTATTGTATTTACCACTAAGTGTGGAGGATGCTTTGTAACGTAAAGCCTTTTGCAGCTATGGTCCGTTTAGCACAACTTCTCATCTCATCCGCAGACACAGGAAGTAAAAAGCTGGCAGTCCTGTTCTTGTGTCTCACAAAGACTCATTAACCAACTTCAGTTATTTCACCCAAAATGGAGACTACTGTTGACGTGATCATGTTTTAGAGAATTTCAGATTTGCTGAAGTTAAGCACAGCATGGGTTGCTCTTACTCAGCACAAAAGTATCAGCTCCCTATTGAAAACACCTGTGCTTTAGGACTGAGAACAAGGTAGAATTTTACACACAAGTCATTTGTTTCATACTTTTTGTTTTCTTTGCTCAGATACACTATTCAAAATACTCTAATGCACAACCAGTTTCTCCAGATTAATTTGTGGTGGTTTATAGGTTGCAAGAGACAAGCATCCCTCAGAATATTTAAGGAATTATGACTCTACATTTTGTAATAAGGTAAGCGTTACTACCTTCAACTTAACAGATGATGAAACTGAGATCTGGAGAAATGAAAACGACTTAACACTTCACACTATGAGTTTCTGAGACAGCCTAGACTGCAGCTGACTTCTGTCTCTTAGATCTTATTCTCGAAGCTTGACTATGCTCTGCCATTTATTTTACCCTTTCTTCCACCTACATACGTCTTAACTCACAAGGATACAGAAACAGTTCAGGGACTAATACTATCCTAAGTATTGCATTCACAGCTTCTGCAATGTATATGATTACTTGGAAAGGCTGCACTAACCATGTATTTTTGTACCATCTCAGCTGAGACTCTGTATTGTACTACATTTCCCTGAGTGTAAAATCTTTCAGCTCATATAGGATGTATATGCTTTATTTAACGAACTGCTATTTCCTTATATGCTGTACAGAAAGCTTCATTGTATGGCTTCGTTTTTCTGTTAGACAGCTAGTTGGTTATTTCTCTTTTCATCAGGAAAAGAATGTATTTCAAAAGGCAATTAAAAATATTGCTCCATGGAGTCCACATTTTTGCAACAACAAAAAAAGTCATTCATGCACAACAAAAGATACCTCTAGAGCTCAGTGCAGGACAGAGGGATTATGAATGAAGAACAGATTGTAAGAGAAGACTTTCAAACTAGAGAATAGAAACCTAAGCAAGCAGGCTAGCCGAGGAGGCACTGAGACAGAGGGAATAACTGGAAGAACAGTACTGCAAAGTAGTGGTATAAAAGAAAAGAAAAGAAGTGGATCCCGTTAGCTATACAACACTATGGATAATGTAAGCTCGCACTGCAGTGCTCACAGCTAGTTTTTAAAATCCTGGCACTGAAGGCCCCAAACTGCTTTACCTGAAAGGGAAAGAAACCTGGAAATAGATAAAAAAACTGTAACAGTTACTGAGACACCAGTGAACAAGATCTGTTTGCAACTGTATGGATAGCCTGGAAATACATCGGGACACACAGTACAACCGTCTGAGAGACAGTAAAGTTGCAGGGAAAAAAACAGTTTTCGCAACCGTATCTGTAATTTTAACCTTGATGTTTACAGGAGGAAGTCAGAGTTTTGCCACTTTAAAACTTTTTACCATTTTTTGCATGGAAGTGCTTCAGGGCCTAAACTGAGCTTTGAAGAGAGTAAACTATTCCCCCAAAAATGTTTTGGATGTTCTGTACCTCATAAGTTTGCCTGAAAGAAATAACTGCTTGATTTCTAGTTATATATGATTAAAGATGAATAAATGCGAACAACGGACATCTCCGCACGATGCAAAAAGCAGCAGAGCTCAGGAACAATCACTGTCTCCCAGACAGGGCTGGCAGTCACAGCCCCAGCAGCCAGCTCAAAGGGCATGTCTGTCCCGAGCAGGGCACAGACATCCAGTCCAGCTCTATCTAAGCTGTTACATTCGTGTAACGCGCATGTTCTTGCTAGGGTCTGAAAGGAGTTCACTCACAGCCACAAAGAGCTGAATTCATGCTAGCAAGCCTTGCCCAGCACATGACACTTCCCTGCAGTGCCTCTCGTTCCTCTGCTGTCTTGGGTGCCATCTCTGCAGCCACCCCCACGCTGCACTCCCCTGTGGTCCTCACCCCTGGGGCTGGCAGCACAGGAGGAACAGCCAAACGAAGGGGAATGACAGTGGCAAGACTCAGGGCAAGTCTGTGCTGCAAAACACGGGATAATGCAGAGACACTCAAGCTAACTCTAAATGAGGTAGTTGAATGAGTACGAAGAGATGTCAAGCCATGACAACAGAGAGTTAATTTGCTCTGCCTTCCTGGTGGGCCAGATGTATGCTTATGAATATTAACTCTTAAAACTAGATCAAGAATGTAAACAGAGGATAGAACATTTTCAAGGCCTGCTGTTCTCCTTTCCCTGCTACCAGCATGGTACAGTATATACCACTACACAGCTGCACAGGAAAAGAAAACAAGATAATTTTCATGCACTATATACAATGCATCCACAATTCCAGTGTGGAGACTGCCTACTTGTTTAATGCATACACATGCTCCCAGGGAGGCAGGCAGTTCTCCATATAGGTCATGGGAGTCAGAAGAACAGAACTTGATTCCTGATACCAGGAACATTTTCAAAAGTACTTCATCCTGTTTCCTCCCCCGACTTCTTCTGCCTTATCTCATTATATATGCAATGTTTCTAACCCACTCAATGTTGATTTGTTCTTCAGAACCTAAATATATAAACATAAGTTCACCAAATTAAAACTAAAAGAAGTGGTTCCAACATACCATGCCACCAAGAGTTGGATTTTCTTTAGAACTGGTCTCTGCATGGCAGTTTTGTGGCTTTAGATCTACGCTGGTAAAACATTCTCAGTATGTCAATATACTGATGTGAGTGAATACAGAATGACTAGCAAATGTCTTTCCCATACTAAGTAAGAAAGACCCATTAGTGCAGAACCAGTGCCTCTTGCCCTGTCTGCAGTTATAATCAATATACCAGCCATCCGCTCGTCATGTTTGTGCAGGTCTAGGTGAATGGATAAAGAAAAGTACATGTTTGGTCCAAATCAGTAGCTAATTCTAGTCCAGGAACCAGGTAGCTATGCTAGTGTGCTTCTGTGTTCCTATTAACATGTGTCCTGCTGGTGGTTTAGGTACAACACCATAATGAAACTGAACGGCTTCCAGTTTAGAACTGGCTTGTGTCTGGCCAGCCCAGGAAGTGAGCAGGACTGCCTGCACCCCTGTGCATACCCAAACTCTCTGTCTCAGTTGATTTTGAATAAAGTATTGGAACTGTGCAAGATGTGAAAAGCAGGCAATTTGTTTCAAATGATAAGAGATCCCTGAGTGCAGGACTCTGGGGTGTGTATTTCAGAAAGCCTTAAGTGCACCACTACAAAAAAAAAAAATAATGATACATTCCTAAATAGAACCTGCAGTGGGGCATCCATAGGAGGAAAACATCAGAAGCGGTGCTCTAAAGCCTTCACTTCATTTCTTCTACCTTAATACCTATCCTCCTGCCAGATTAATTCCCCTTATCCTTTATCCTACACATAAAGTGAGCCAGTATTACTAAGTTCTGCTACTTAAAAATTAGGTCTGCCAGACTCTTTCCAAAGGGATAGATCAATCTGTGAAAAAGCTTTTCACAGAAAGTCAAAGCCATAGGATGAGCATTGATGCATCGTATCAGGTATGTTAGCATAACTTTTTTGATTGGGTAGTCAGCCTAGCTATTAGAAGGTGTTATGTTATCAATCTTAGACTAAAGATTTTAAGGACACATCTGGCAACTAAAGATTTTAGTAAAGCTATTCTATGCAGGTAGAGATGAAAGACTGACAAATAGTGCACAAAACACTGATGAATTTAATGGGGTGTTTCAGCAGTGCAAATGTTTACAAGGACAGATTGAACTCCAGTTTGGTGTTTATTGGTACCACATATTGGTTTGTATGGGTACATCCACAAATACCATTACTCACCTATTTCTTACCAGGATAACCAGCTGGATACATGCCTTTTATTTGGCGGATTTACATAGTGAAAAGGCCTTTGTACAGGGTCTAGATATTGCTAACTTCTTGTTTGTTTGTTTTAATGTAGTTTGATGCTCTTAAAAGCGGCTTGGTTATTACAGGAAATTAGAGATGTTTTACAGGATGTCTGCACTTGTGGTGGAAGTCAGACAACCTTAAAATTTCTCCTGCTAGGTCTTCAAAATCATTAGGTACAATAGGCTCTTGGACAGTAATAGTAATAACAAAACAAGTCCCAAAGCCCACCCAACACTTACTAACAAGTGCCTGAAAATTGCTCTTGCCATAAAACCAAAGCCTACACCACCTGTTCCGAATGTTGCTTCTCCATTAATAAACTCCTCCCTAGAAGACTGCCCAGTTGCCCATAGCTATGAGGCAGAGTAATCTACACAACAAAGATGAAGTATAATGGTTCTGTCACCCTGACAGGAGAATCAATCTCTGTGCCAAACTACATGTTGAAAACAAGGTCTGTGAGGTTGAGTACTTGATACTACAGCATGACACTGTTAATTGCTTTAAGTGTACTAGAGAGGAGTTTAAACTTATCATTTTTCTTTGAGGCTCTTCTGTTTATTATATAGAAAGCAACTGGCTCGAGCTAGATTACTATGTGTGGACAGAGAAAATAACTATTACTTGAAATAAAATACTGCTGCCCCTCTTTCTGTCTTCCAGCCCTCTCTGTTAGCTAACATATCGACTGACTGTGAAGATGGCTGGCAGAGCAGACAGTAACCTGCCCTTTCTGGAGAAAAGGGAGCAGTGGAAAGTCTCAGAAAGACTTAGAAAATGGAAAGTAGGACAGCAGATTAAAAAAAAAAAAGACAGGAAAGCAAGACATTTTGTTCTTTTCCTCTACAGTACAGCATTCACCTGTTTTCTTATAATATCCAACAGCTACCAACCAGATTTATTCAGTGCTGCTCTCTCTTCAGAGACTTTGAAGGACAAGAGAACTAATGCTCAAGGCTTCAAATGCTCTTCTTAGCTGGTTATCAACTAAAGGCAGATCATTTTCTTGCTTACATCAGTATAAACCTGGAGTTACTATTGTGACATGATGATAGAAGCATGCATAAATTCAATGTATGTGAAATGAGGTTTCAGCCCTGCATATAATTTCCTGCCATTTCAGAATATATGTCTCAAGCCACTTTTTAGGGTGAACATTACTTTAGAGAAAAGCTTTTGTGTCTGCCATCAACTATTCCAAATTACATTAACTAGCTAAACTGATGGAAGGTACATATACATAGAATACTGCATGTTCTTTTCAAGAAAATATTTTCTTAAACAAGATCCATTTTTGTCTTAATATAAAGTATTATCTCAAAATTAATTGGTTTTCTTGCTACTCACATTATCTGTCACATCTAGCATGTTTTGCAAGATCAACCTCTTGGGCTCTATCTTTCTCTTATAAAATTAAAAAAAGTCAAGCAACAAATTCGCCTGCAGTGGGGTAATTAGACAGACAATTAAAAATTTTGAAGGCTCTTTAAGAAACAGTTTTTATAAAATAAATAAATACTTTATATTTTATAAAATTAATAGATTTTTTTTTTACTAACCCCACTGCAGTAAAAATCAAAATTTGAGGAACTGTAAGCACGTTCTGAGATCAGGGAGTGGCTAAAATGGATAGGAAGATTTTTTTCTTGAAGGATTTAAACACAGAAAACAAAGTACTACATCGTGAGATGAAACCAAACATAAAGACTGTATTGAACACATTCACATAAGAGATATAAATGTATTCTTTTTCAAATACAACTACAAATCTTTTTTTTTTTAATGGTATGTATAACGCTCACGTATGACCATGCAGAAGACATTTTAGCCTTGTACATTATGCGTCAATCTTCCTGATCTAGGTTCTGACAATTGTATTCTAGTTTCTGAACAAAGATGCTATTTCTCCACTTCGCAAAACTTTTCATTTGTTTTACTTCTACAGAGGACATTAAGGGATCAAAATGAGAGAAAGAAATATCAATTGCTACCTACCTTTGACAAAAGCATCCTGTCTCAGAAATGCAACGCCAAATGCTAAGAGTTTAAGCCACAAAGACATGGTTATTTCTGGAAATCAGGCGTATCCTTATGAAACAGCATGTGTCTCTCTCTGGAAAGCAAAATAAGTGTTATCTGTCTGCAAAAGAATTTCTCAGCAAAATTTGAACCAAAAAGGAGAATAACTAGGCACATACATTGTACTGCCTGCTTATCTGTGAA
Organism: Fulmarus glacialis; assembly: GCF_000690835.1. NCBI lineage: Eukaryota > Metazoa > Chordata > Aves > Procellariiformes > Procellariidae > Fulmarus > Fulmarus glacialis. The sequence continues at coordinate 27,840 of NW_009221401.1, read as the reverse complement.
GGAGTTGCTTCCTCTGTTACCCCAAACTAACCACTCACAAACTCGCTATGCAGTTTAGTGATGTCAGAGACAATTACTTCTTCAAAAAAAAATTCTTTCAGTTTCCAGGAAGTCAAGAGGGTTTTTCTTAAGTTGCTGCAGTAATGCTCAGCTTCCTTAATTCAAATGAAATAGATGATTTTCGGCCATTTCTTTCTACTGAGGAGCTAAACAAGACTTAACTTTTCAAAGGACTGGATTTAACAAACAGTCAGTCATTCTTTCATTTCATATTCACTTTTCTATTGCATACATTCACTGAGTCCCTTCTATGTTACGGATGCTTCTTGAGATTTCTGTTGAGAGAAAGAGAAACCCAAACCATCCATCAACAAAACCCTTATACTGGCAACGAGGTCTTCATGAGAAGATGCATTCTCAAGTGAAGTGACTGCTGATTAAATGAAAACCCTTTAAACATGGAATATATTTCTGAAACTTTCCACAAGGATGCAATTCTAGGTATGACAACAATACACAACAAATGGATAAAGGCAGTCTAATTCTGTTTTCTGTAATGTTCAGTGCCTAATTAGATGGCTCAATGCAATTCTTTACCATGATAGTGCCAGACGATTGTGGTCCCTTTCCTGAAGTTGATGCAAGGTACACCAAAGACATTTTCCCTTTCCCATGCATGCACATGAGATTGTACTCAACAATTTGATAACAAATGCCCGTTAGACAGTAGATTACAAAGGGAATAAATGTTGTGATTGCTTCTCTTATTGAAGGTTTTAAAAGAACCAGCCGTATCCTGTCACAAGACAGATAAAGGAGGGAAGAGAATATATTTGTGCTTATTCTTTATATCGTAAGTCTTTCAGAGACTTCCTAAGCATCACACAGGAAGAAGTTGCACAAATTCACATAATAATTCACAGATGACACGAGTGAATCAAAATCCTCATAAGATTAAACTCAGCTTCTACACGTCCAACTTTGAGTCAAGTCTTATAACACAGGCCAAAATCTTAGCTTCCATTAAGCAGTATGCCTCTACACAAACTGGCTGTAATAATATTGTAAATGTGTTCAGAAAAAAACTGACATAGCGATATCACTCTGACACTTCAGAGATTCCAACTTTGATATACAATAATTTATTCATCCTGGCGTAGTCGCAAATTGAATTTGGACTATAGCCATACATTGTGGCTATACATCTGCAGCACTGACATCTTAGTCCCTGTTATCCTAGACAAAACCAGGATAACAGAAGGTCTGAAGTGTGCCATCTGATGAATAGAGTTCATGATATCCTGTGGAGAATTTCACATAAAGGCTCACAAGAACCAAGCTCCATTTCTACCTTTCCTTCCCCAGCAGTTTTATACAACCTCCACTCAACTTTTCAAGCTGTATCCCCAAGACAAATTCCTGCACAGTGGACCTTTTCTGGCTATGTGATATTTACATAGCCTCTACAGCACTTAAATATTGCAACATATCATATATGTTATTTAGTGATAACATCACACACTCTAGCCATCATACCATTCGGGTATAATATTACTACACTCATTTAACAGTTGAGAAACCATAAGCCATCAACTGTTTACTGACCAAATTACTGACCAAAGTTACAAATGAAACTCACGGAGGATTCAGAGACTCAAACCATATATTGTAAGTCTCAGTGAAGTGCTAAGAAGAAAAATCTCTCCTTCCGAGAGATCTTTCAATCAGCAAATTATTTCAGTGCCCATTTTCTGGCAATGAACCATTGCCCTGTAACTGAGAGAGAACAACCACCTTCACAGAAATTACATAGTGTCTTTGATTTCAGATTAGTCTCAGATGTTTTAATATTCCATCTGCTTGCAGTGCATTTGAAATACAAATTTCAGTAGTCTGTCTATTTGACACTTGTTTATATGAACTACTGAGGGAGAAATAAAGGATATTATGGTACTAAAACACTGGCTTTTCAAAGACTCTAATTAAGGAGCCAATATTTTTACCGAGAGACACCATGTGCATTTTAGTTACTCAGTCCTCAAAACAGCTACAGACCTGGCCTAAGAAGGAGGAAGGAAGTGTGTGACAAGAAGCAAACACTCTCAAGATTTCTCCCCTCATAATAAGCCTTTGAAAGCAGGTAATTATCAACCACATACACAAAGCTAGAAGTTACACAAAAGAAAGTTCAGATTTAAGCAAAAAACATAGAATCAGCCAAAGGGAATCAGTATACTCTGCTAGCATTTTCATTAGTCATGAAAACCTAAATGTCGTGGGATATAAAGCTATGTGCATTGGAGGACTTCAGAACTGACAGAGCAATCTCAGCTCTACTGATTAACAAAGGAGGACAGTTTAGTTCCTCTCAGCCACAGGGAAGGTCAGGAAATGGTTGTTGTAGACTTGCTGAGTGGAAAACATGGTCCATAAAAGCAGTTGCTCCAGAAGAAGAAAGAGAAGAAGATGGTTTGAAGGGGAAATTCCTACAGCATAGGGCTGGCTGATGGCCAGGACATAAGCTCTTCTGTTTCATTCTTCTGTCAAGGAGAGATTGCTTGGGTTTGCTAGCTAAGATCACTGCATTGTGAGCAAGCCAAACAACAGACTACGAAGTATGGAAATTTCAGTTCTAGTGTGGTTCAGACCTGTGCTGAAAGCGATACTATAAAGATGCTATAGTGGGATTTTACACTCATCGTCTTATATTGAGCTCCATATCACATAGGCTCAGTCTGCAGCTTTCTATAAATTCATATATTATGGCTACACCAATGTATTTGCACCCCATATATTATTTCCTATTCATGGCTCAGCCAGAATTAATCACAAATATGTTTAAGGCTATTAGAACACATGAAGTTTTTTCCCAAACGTAAACTTCAGTCTTCTTCCCAAGGATAAAATTAAAAACCCACTTTTGGGGGAGTGGGAAGGGATTAATTTACTCTACTTGCAGATTAAGCAATGGGCTATTAAAATAAATCCTTTCTCAGGACACAGCCTTAATTTTTAATCAGCCAAATTATTATGTCAGTATGTAACCATAGCGGTATACTCCCCCCTGCACTGGAAAGAATCAAAGCCAGAACCACCAATTTGTACTATCAAGCATTTCTAAAATCACATTAAAAAATGTGTAGATGCTTAAGTTACCCATCTCTTTGGAAGTCTCTCTCTTTTGTAAGTTATGAAAAGCACCAAAATACCCAAAACAAAGAAACAAACAAACAAAAAAAATCCTGTAAGAAGTAAATCCTTCCTTGTCTGATTCACCTATCTTGCAATACAGTCGATTTGTTAAATTACCATAAATGTCTCCATATTCTGTGCAGTTAAACACCAGCTCAAAGGGCAATTGTATCACAACTGCAATAAAATTCTAAAAATATCAAGTGCCCATAACAATCAGTTTTCCTTTCAATTTACATTTGAAGCCTTTGGAAAAGATCACCAATACATGCCTCCTGCTTCATACAAAAAATTTAAAGAATACAGCTCTTGAAATATAGAGAAAAGAAAGGCAATTCAAAGTAGAAAGAATTAAAGCAATATGTCCTTGCTCCAGATGAGTTGCAAATATTGTTATGAAGCAATTCCCATAATTTTACATGAAAATACATTGAAATAATAATCATAAAATAATTAGATTCATTCTGTACTAATTAATTTGAAGTGTTTTATGACGTTTCTTACATGACACTAATTATGCCATTTGAAAATATTTCTATGCTGAAATACCATATATTTGCAGGTAAATTAATCATCCCAGATCTAGTCAAAACCGTTTTTAAAAAAAAAAAAAAAAAAAATGGGAAAGGCAAACAACAAATGAAACAAACTCACAAGAAATAATAGAAACATAAAATTAGTTGCATTTCAGAACTAGCTAATAGTTTACAGGAATATATGCAGGTTATATTCAGCTTCAACACCTAAAATACACCAGAACTGTGTTTGATTGATAATCATCAAAAAAACGTTTGGCTCTACTGCGAGACTGAAATTAAGTCTAAAACAAACATACTATTAAATTCTGTATATTCAGAACTCTATCCCTGCAATAGATTTCTGAAACAGATGATGTATAGAGGGAGAAAAATCAAATTATTCTATGGAAAGATGCAATGAAAATTCCCACTGTTTTTGATTTGCATTGATTTACACATGACCCAGATGTCCCACATGAGAATAATAATTGTTGAATAAGGAGATGATGATAAAGATATCATCAACCCTCATTCCCAATTCTCTTTCTTTCCAACCTCTGTAGTCCTTGGCTAGGTCTAATAAATGCTCACAGCATTTGATATGAGCCCTTGAACCAAAAGCCCCGCTCTGGCAGGGAAGTATTTCCCTTCTAACCACATATCCACTGTTCTTGGCAGAGTGACTTGAGTTAGATGGAAAGAGGAGGCTCAGCACAGACGGACTATTCACTGCCAGCCCTAAACTGTTTCCCTAAATGGGAGAAGGGGGAGGACAACTGTTCCTGCTCACAGTGCTGAGTCTTAGCCCTAGGCCTAGTCAATTGTCCCCATGGTTAAGCCAGGAGGGAGGTCTGGTTCTCTCACTGCTAATGAGACCGCAGCATTGGAGCAAGGAGTTCTGATCCTCAAAACACGCACACGCTCATTCTCCTCCACAATCTCTCATAACACATCAAAACAAAGCAAAAATGCTGTAGTTACTCAGTGACTGATCCTAATAGTGCAAAAGCTCTGCCCAGATCCCAAAAAATCTTAGAGCTTGCTGAGAGAAACCAAGATCTCCAATAGCCTCCACAGTCGCTGCCAACTTCCTTTTTTACCAGGAGGCGTTTCTGTAGCTCTGTTTTGTTAAGTTGTGCTGCACAAAGGCAACAGATTACAGAGTGCACTGGGCATGGTGCAATCCTCAAATACTACTACACAAAGCATTTCACATTTTTTGCTTCTGAAGGCATCATTACTTAGCGGTGGTCCTGCTTGGTCAGGTCTTATCACACTGTGTAGGCAAAGGCAAAGCAGAGGAAGAGAAAATTGTTCTGAACATGCTCGATTCTGTGGTTAAGCAGATTTCCTTTCCCAGAATATTTCACTGACTTTCAAGAAAAAACAAATGGACAGCCTGGGCTGTACCTGCTCGTACAGGAGCTCACAGGGAATGAAATCACCCCTGAAGGCAATTGTACTCAAGTGGGAAACCTGCAAAAAGGGGCCACAGCATTTTCAAATACAGCTAAGAAAGGGGAAGGATGAGCAACAACTGGAGAGTAAAAAGGTACCCATGTAGGCCAGATAAACATAAGCACTTCTCCATAGCTCCCTACTTTACAATAGCTTTATTAGGAGGTGGTTCAAGGTGTGTGGCATCTTGCTCTTTTCAGTACAGACTCCTGCCTTATCTCCTCCCCCCAAGTAACAGTGACATGTGTGTGTGAATGTGAGGGAGGGACGGAGCAAGCATGACACCTCTGCCCTTGAACAACTCCATCATATGCTAATGCAGCTAAAAAATCCCATACTATTCTAAAAACCACCACTATCTACCCTGGAGGCAGGGAGAGCATAAACTCTTCACCCATGTAAGTGACTTTGAGACTCCCCTCTTCCATGCCACAGAGGCTCCCAGAACTGTTCCCTATCTCTGCCTGGTACCGCAGGGCTGGGAGGAAACAGACTGGAAAGATGGAGGGAAGGCAGGAGTAGTAGTAAGCAGGGTATGAGCAGTGTTTTCATACAGCCACAAGCCAAATAAATTTGTGTCTCAGGTTGGATTGTTGCGGGTTGCCCCCAAAAGATTGGGCCACCCTGTATCTGCCATCAGGTATCAAGTAATAGCCATGCTTACCCTGCATGCTAATACCTACAGGGCCTGTGCCACCCAAAAGCTATCATTCCTGGTGCTTGCTGTGTTCAATGCCATAGGAACTGTGACTGAAAGATGCCAATGAAACCACACTTTTTGTTCTCTCTTCATATGATTTCATGCTGCTCAGTTTCACCCTGTGTTCATTTCCCTAAGAGTTTAACCAAACAATGACGGAGCATTCATCTTCCTCACCCAACATAACTTCCCATTCCAATTCCAGATTTTCAAAGTCAATATGGTGTCACCTTGGCATTCACCCCAAAGAATTTTAACTGGGTTGCATTTTTTTTTTTTTTAATTCAGGAAATGGTGTTCTCCACTGGTACCTAAACCTGATGCTGTTTTGTGTCAACATGTTTACAAAATGTTGTATAAATTAGTCTTCTCAAGAAATGTATTCTTGAGAAGCCATCTTTGTTTTCTTTTTGTCCAGAGGCCTTAAAAGAATAAAATACAGAGCATGTAAATCAATAAAAATCAAATTCTCTACATATTTCATACATCCCTTGGATTTAAAGTTATGCACACTTTCTTTGTTTCGCATAATTTTCCTTGCATGGAAGTCAGCTCTTATGGCTCAGCTCAGTTACAGTGATGTTCACCATGGCTGCACATCAGAATTAAACAGTCCAACAGAATCTGAAGGCACACACCTTAGCAAACACTAAAGGACAGAGGATAAATTCATCCCAAGGGCAACTCTTTAAATCAAGGGAGGTACCTCCATAATGCATTTCATCCTGTAAAATTAATTTGACAGCCTTACTGTGAAAACATTGTTCATGCTAAGGAATATATGTTATAATGCTCTTAAATTTATGTGGAATATTTGCTAAGGAATTTATTTTGCACATGTTTTTTCAGGGTTGCTTGCAATTGCCAAGAACTATTTCTTGAAGAAAGAAAACATTTTTACTTAATATGTCATATTGGATCAAATTATTTTAAGGTCAAGAGTAAACAATACAGCTCTTTGTGCAGGCATACTGCTATGCTGCGATCAACCCTCAGGCAATGATGATTTGACATCTTCACTTCATATGTTGCCTGCATGATCTATGCTGTACCTGCTTAGGACAGAGATCGTATTTTGGTATCCCTGAGGCACTATTCACAATCTGGCCCAAAATGAACAATAAGTCTACGATAAGCTCTCAGAAGTGCCAAGCACTTACTTCTTGCTTACACATAAAATCATTCCAGGATAACACTAGGCAGTTATTGTGAAATGGGTGTTCTTGAATAGCTCCGTTTAACATGCTGACTTAGAATTTGCTGCCCTTAGACAGTGGCAGCATACCCATAAGCACTCAGTCAGATTTGTGCTGAACATATGCTCCTCCTCCTGGTTTTGAACGAATCTGGATGCTGAAAACAGCTCAGGATTTAGCTTTGTATATGGTGTTCAAACACTGCACAATGCATGAGTCCATTTCACATTATAAAACATCAAATAAACATTTTTACACACAGTGTCTTTTCTTCGTGTCCTTCCATCATCCAGTTTGAAAGGGAAAATGAAAAGGAGGGACAACATTTATTTGAATATTTGCTACACATGGACCACTCCTTGTTGAACTCTCATTCGGAAGAGACCTTCAACAATTGCAGATTTTTCCTTCTATTAGTCCAACTCTCCTTTTTTTTTTCCAGTTTCATTTCTCCTAGTGCTAACCTCTAGATTCTTATAGATACTATATGACTTTGTCTCAGCAAATGAACAACAGCAGCTGTAAAAACCAGTGAGCTGAATGCCAGGCAGGGAGCTGTGCTCTGCGCAATCACACTAAAAACTCAGGAGGAGTACCGCAGCTGGAGGTGCTAAATAAGCTCCCTCTGTGCAGGATCCCCACTATTACCTTCGCCAAATCCACCCTGCCTTTAGCAAAACTGATTACTTGCGTGCTGATTGCTTCCTATTAGCTAATCTCTGTCTGCTAGTTAATCTTCCCAAATTACATGCAAAATTATACACAACTACATGACACACTGCAGTAAATGGTATCTTACCTGCACCATACAGAAAGTCATAGTTGTGCCACATTTGCAGAAGGCCTGACAGAACATGAGTCAAAGCAATAGTAACCCAACACAGCCAACACAAAAGAGCCCACACAGAAAAAGAAGAAAATGCCTACAGAAACAATCTTTCCCAAAGTATTTCCATTCTGGTTTCAAAATAGCACTCATATACTTCATTGCAGTTCACTGGACATTCCCTTATCTCTTGGACATTGTTTCCTGTGTGCTCTGTAGCATACTTAAAGACATGTCTGTTTATTCTGAAGCTAGTGCTTGAAATAACCAAACAGGGTGAGGATTTTTAATTTTTTTTTTCTTTCTTTCTTTTTTTTTTAAAGCACAACTTTAGCTGAAGCAAACCAGGGGCAGTGACAGGGTAGGCTACTGAACCTGTGTTTTGGGCTATTCTTCTCAATATGATACTTCTGAGCTAACTGCTGGTTAGTCTGTATTGTAAATGAGTAGACCAGCTTGCTTTCTGTGAGTTCTCTGTCCGTTTTTCGGGTTTTTTCCCAGGTAGGTACCTTTGACATTAACTTATGTATTGTTTGCTTCTAGCACTGTGTTCTGCTTCCACCCGGACTGCTTCCCACCTAGGATGCCAGATTAATTGTCATACACTATTAGCTGTGGTCTGCAAGTCCTCCCGGTGTTTTGCTGTCAGATGACAGTGCTTATATCTCCAAGAGTATTTGTGTTCATTTTTCCAATAAGATACAGGATAACGTTATACCAAATGCTTTCCTAACATCCAAACTATGATTATTTTTTGGATGGAAATTTATTCCCACAGCTGATTGTATTCATTATGGTACAGAAGCACAAAAATGCCTCTGAGCAAGGTATATACAAGCATAAACCACAAATATTTACCTAGAAGGCTGGTCTGCTTACAGTGATGCTGTTGGTCATCTTCTGATAGCCCATCTCTTACCCCTTCTCCACATTTTGACATGATTTTTCTCTCTGGGGCTGTCCTAATGGGTTAGATAGATGTCTCCAAAGATAAGCATGTGGCAGGCATTACTTCTTCCTCAATGGCTTGTCAAGAAACTACTGCTATAAAGCTAAAAGAGTCTGAAAGATTTCTATAATCTTAACTCATAATATCCATCTTTGAATTTGAAACAGTTAGGAAACCAGACTGATCCCATAGACTTACCTTGCACATCAGGGTCTATGTCACATCCACCTCCCTCAGTTTCCCTGCCTGTAAACTCTTCAATTTATATGTTTCATGCACACACACACACACACACACACACAGTAAGCCATCTTAAAATGTGGCAAGTTCATAATGCTGATACTCAGAAAAAGTCTGTCAAAAGATACACTGGTTGTCTTCATTTAGTCTCACACTACAAAAACCACAAAGTAGTTAGTATAGACAATAAATTCAAAGCTTCTTTAAAGAAAAAGAGTTCTCAAAACTGGAAGGAAACATTGACAAATAGTTCACTGTAAGCAGAGACGAACTTTTCTGAGGAGTTTCTGTAGCATAAAAAGACTTCTGTAACATTGAAAATCCCATGAAGCTACACCCTGGGACATACACTTTTGAAATATATTTTTAAAGTATTGTCCCAGAAACACTTTCTATTCAGTTTTGTGAAGGTCCATGTACCTTGCTTATTTGCTCCTTTAGAAGTGCTAAAAAAATCTGGTATTACCACCGATCTTCCCTGACTGACATAAAATGAGTCAAGTGTTTAAAAAAAAAAAAAAAAATAACAATAAGGTAAGAAATGGGGCGGGGGGGGGGCAGAAGTAAAAAATACATGAGATGCATTGCAGTAGCATGGAAAGAAGGTTACTTGCTGCATGTTATATGTACTTCTTCGTCAAAATATTTGAAATTGATTACTTGTCTGCAATAATAGTAACATTAAATCCAAATTTACCAAACTATCAGCCTTCTCATTTTCTCTGCTACCTCCATACTGATTTTATCCTTTCTTTTAATCAAGAATGTTATTTGTCCTGGGACATAGAAAACACTTACTGCAGATTAAAAATGACAATGGAAGAGAAAAACTGAAGACAATACTAGAATATTCAGGAAAACTGAGATCTGCAGTTAGGACCTACCAAATTTAAGATGGTCTGGCTAATCTTTTTAGATCTCATATCTTTGGCCTTCTCCAAACTTTTACAGTATTCAGAAAGTTCGGTGAAAATCATCCTACTTGGGTAGACTGGTGTCTAGTCTGAATGAGAACTGCAGAAGGTAAATCTAAGCAAAAGTGAGAGACTCAATTAAGCATTTCAATTTCATTAAAAGGATTAAAATGAGTATTATATAAAGTCATTTATGCAATTTCAAATGCTTCCCTATCACTTCTTGTTAATGGGCATAATTAAAGTCAGCTAACAGAGGTGCAGAAATATTGGAAATACATACTTTTAAAGTAACACCCAGGTAAACAGTAGGCTTTTGTGCAAGACACAAATTGTGGCACACAGCCAAGTAAATACTTGAGTGATTTAAAGACAGGTAAAAGAAAAGACAGCACTGGAAAATTAAGCACTCTGAAATAAAAAGTTTTGTTTCATTATTTTTGTTTTATCACTTATTTCTATTTCACTGTAGGATATTTTGTAATAAACACTCAAAGATATTTAGCGCAAATTGGCTATTTTAACTGTGTCACAAAAGATCAAGAAACATATTGCTGGGGCTTTAAAAACATGTACAATATATTTACTGCATGCAACACAATGGAATAGCCAAAAATAGCCAAAAGAGGATGGTGGAGGAAGAGGAGGGAAAGCTTGTAATCTATCATGCTGAAATAGTCCATGCTGTGATATTTCCAAAACACCTGGAATTCTCAGATTATATAAAACAATTGAATCACAACTGGAGTAAAACAGTATCAGATTCCTTTAGTTCAGGAAAAAAAATGTTTCACGTGTCTCACAAAGAAGTATCACGATTTCACAACAGCTAATTTTATAATTTGTACTCATGTACACTGCCAAAAAAAAGTCTCTGTCAAAAAAAAAAAAACCAAAAGGCTAGTATTACTATTGTTTCTTCAGTTTGTTTTAAAAAGTGATAAAGTGCTAGCAATATAAATTCTGGCATAGCAAGAATAGCTCATTTTTCCCATATCAAGCTCAGGCTGACATACTAACTGAGATAATGTGCTCTCCCTCTCCCAAGATCAGCATAAAATATTTGCCTCTTTCTGCCTTATAGCAAGTGTTATTTCCTATACTTAGGAAGTTAGGAAATGTCACAAAAGATGAAACTCCATGCAACAATTATTTGGCAAGAGGCTCCGTCTGACGTCTTCTTCTTCTCATACGAAGATCTGCTTTACAGTTTGAAATTTAGTTTAGTTACGAAATTCTGGGTTAAAATACAGAGGCATTATTTAAAACTTTTTTATGCAAAACAAGAAATACTTGTTAGCTAAACATTGCCAATTCCTAGAGCAAAGTCAGTCTATCAAGCATGTAAACTGGTAAACAAAAATTAAGTTTTTTTCGTTCAGACAAAGGTATACTGAGAAAGATATCAACCTCATTTCAGTTTGACATCCCAGCTTTATTTTCAGTTTGCTGATGTTCAGCAAGTTGCCCCACACTGATCAATGGAGACACATTCTGGAGGGGTGAAGTTTCTGACAGATTTTGCCCCCTTGTCCAGCACACTGTCATTTTAGTTGGAAGAGACCAACCACTATGGAAAAATAGATTCACAAAGAAGTTTTTCTAAGAAAAGCAATTAATCTGTTCATTTTCCTTTCCTTCTACTGTAAACAGGAACATAATTTAAAGACAGATGATGCTAGTGAACAAAATAACACGAGCCTGCCCTCCACTGTCTCTGATCCAGAAAATCCTTTGTGCTATTCCTTGCCCTTGGAACCTTCCTTTCTCCAAGTTTCCCACATTAGCCTGAAAAAATACCTACCAACGTCTAAACTTTCTCATTACTGTTCACAGATAGGTCACCTTCTTAAATCATAAATGTTTCCTTCCAGCTGGAAATAATATCTTTTGCATACTACTATAATATTAGGACAGTGAAAGCGCCAAAAACTAGTCCTGAGGAAACCGAGCTCCAAGCAAACCCTCGAGTTTGAGGCGAGGTGGGGAGTTCAGTCTTCATTACATTTTGTTTGCATAAGGAACACAAGCAGGGTGAGAAAAGAGAAGTTCGAAAACAGGGTGGGAAGAGCTTTTCTCTGCTGTTTCCACAGTGGCCTCTGCTCTGTTCCAAAGGGTAATGGGAAGTAGAAAAAGTCTGGTTTTGATATATGTCCTAGCTCAGTGTTGGAAAGTTGAGCAGGCTGAAAATGTACATGTTCTTTGTACAACCATCCAACCAGGTGAACTCTCTGACGATCATGCATCTTTACTTATTTACCTATTTAAAAGAATTTTATGCTTTCATTAACGTTCAAATTAATTAAGAAAAAAAATAGTTTGCATTGCATGATCTACAATAGCTAAATTATGCAAAACCAGTTTTATGAATTATCTACACCAATCTTCAAACCTCTTAAAATTGCTTATTGATCAAGTAAAAGCTCAAAAGGAAAAACAAAAACTAAAAGCCCTGTCAAATAGACTATCTATCTTGAATCCAAGCAAATACCCACTTAAACTACTTTACTACTTTTATGCTGTGTTTATCAATAGTTTACGTATTGGAAGCAAGTTTTGTTTAACTGCAACATTAGATATATTTAATGCCTTTACTGTCAATTACGCCATAAAAGATCAGCAGCATTGTTTTCAAGACTGTCAGATTAAGACTATCAGGCCCAAAAAAAGCTATATAACTGAAGTTGATATAACTGAAAAACAATAAAATCTCCTGACTGCTGCTTTCTGCTTTTGCCTCAGCTTTCCAAGCTGGTTTCACTTTCTGGTTCCTGTATGATAATTACCAAGGCCCAGCAATGGGGCAGAGTTGCAAAATTCATAACCAAAGGCCTGAATATAACCTTCTTTTCCAGCTAAGTGAAATCCAAGCTACATCAGTAAAGCCACAATTTCGCTTAAGTGGTCTCTGGTAGATCTCTTTGAAGACAGACTTTCTGGAGATCAGCTAAGGTGTTTTGATGCAGCCCACTGCAGGTCCCTGAAGTTAAGAAATACTCTGGGAGCTGAAAACAGCAGTGTTGATATACAGCCCCCCGCTCCCCAACCTCAGTTTAACATACTGAAACCTTTTATGTTAGTGCATGCCTTCTTACCTTTGGATTGTTTGGATGAAAAGGCTGGTCCTTTGAGGACAATCTAATTAATATCTTGGATTTCATTTTGTACATCAGAGGTACCGAGCTCCTTGTCACCAGTCTGGCTTTGTATCTGAAGTGCCACAGGAGCCAGCACTTTCTTACTGAAAGTAGAAAAGTACAGTGACAGACAAATACTACCCAAATTCTCATCTTAGGACTACTTTAAAGATTCAGCAAAACTTTTTCAGTCAGTTGCCTCAGGTTCTTCTAAATTGATAAGCTGGTTTCTTAGCTCTTGTCATGATACATTGGATGATTGAAGTATGCACTGAACTAAAGCATACATGACACTCACTCCGAGGTCCTGCAGGACCAACGAACCCTGCTCTGGGGCAGTGGAGGGGTTGCAGAAGTGTGCAGAAATTTGAAGTTCTGTCCAGTCCAAGTGCTGAGAGCACATCTCTCGCTCTGCTTGGCCCCCGGCTGCTCTTTCAGCTTGTTGATGGTTTCCAGTTGACAAGATAGAATTTGAACATGTTGTACGGAACAAAATGGTCCATTAGATAGCCCTCCCTAATACCAGTTTTCAGCAGTACATTCGATGAGATGCATGTTATGTCTTAGTGTGTTTTGGCTTGTAGTTTAACCACACATTTCAATCTACCTATTGTATACACAGTTGCTAGTATCTCCTCCTTCCCTTACCAGCTAATGAGGTGTGAGGTTGGGTTTTCTATGTTTAGAAAACATAGCTGTTTCTTTATGGCCATTTCTGCAGCATTCATTGGAATAATTTGAACATTTTCATCTTCAGCAGACATACTATATTACTAGTGCAGAGATCTGTGTTATCCTCCTAAGCTGAGGGTAAGCGCCTTTTTTCACTGGTTGTCCCCTAACCATACTACTGTTCAGGGAAATGCACACTTTGACTAATCCAGCTCCGTGCAGCACACGTGTTCTGGACGAACAATACAAATGTGTGTGGGAGGGAAGCGAGAGGAGGAGAGCAGAGAAGAAAAATAGATCATCAAGTAAGAAGTGGTGATCACTCCGAGCACTGCAGATGAAAGCAAGATGCTGGTAATAATCTCAGCAGAGAAAGCATGGATGCTGGTACAATGTACTTCACTATATCCAACTCCATCTAGGTGTCAGGTTGCTGGGCTCTACAGGCATTTGGGAAGTCCCAAGGAGTGTTCCAAAGGGCAATAATAGACAGGATCCTCAGTGTGTGTAGGTGTATATAGGAACAGGTACATGAGTATGTACACATGTATGAAGTTGCAAAATAATTGTCATTTTTAGATGGAAGGGTTATCAGGTTAAGAGGATCCTTTACATGTTCCATGTTTGTGTAACATGGAACATGTTTTGTGTTCCATGTTACACAAAAACCTTTGATCATATACTTGTTTTAAGCAACTCATACTGCCCAGTTCAGCAAGATTAATGTTCACATTTGCTGCTAAAATTAATGTCGATAGCATTTAAAGGGTCACTTCTTGGAAGCTTTAAACTCTAAGAACGAGAGAAAATACATATCTAGCAAGAGACCTGGTAACTTAGATTTATAGCTTGACCTTGAATTATGGAAAAGATTTTATAACTTTCCAGATTTATGATTCTCCTTCCTGGAGACCCTGACTGTAAAAATGAGGCTGGACTTCAAGAAGCAAGTTCACTTCTGGTTTTCTTAACAACAGGATGGTGTCCTTGAGCTGTAGGAATCTTGTAACAATTCAACATAAGCCAGACAAGCTTTCAAGTAATCTATGTGCCCCCTTAATTGTCCTATAGCCAAAGGCTTTAAATCCAAGATGAGCTGTGTACTTCCTTATGTCCACAACTGCATAGAGACACTGAGCAAAAATTCTAGCTTTTATTATGAACCTTTCTTGAGACTATGATACTCTTCTTCTCCATCTCCAAACTTTAAAAGTACCTTTTCTCTTTCCAGATTGGTAGTGTACAAAACCTTTGCACTATAGGATATCGGAATTTTCAAAATTATATCAAACAAAATAGCCATTCTTGGCTACAGAAAGAATTTCAGAGGTAAATGCTTTAAAACCTTATGGCCTCACTCCTGCATAATGTATGAAACAGATCCCTTGTCCTGCAATCAATACAATCTGCTGGAATAGGATTTCACTATAGAAAACTTAAATACTGTTATTCACTTGACAGCTTAAACTGATAATGACAGACATGCTTATAATGAATTATTTCCTCTAATTCAGGAGTCAAGACAAAAACCTATTTGTATGTTATTGTACTGTTTTCTGTTATAGTTTTGCACCTCTCATTTACCTTATTTATAAGAGTATAGGGAATTGGAGCACATGATGAAGAAGCAGAGAATGAGAAAACTATGTTTGTCAGTCTAGACCAAAAAAAAGCTAAAAAGGGGATGTTATTGCTGTTTTCAACTACCTGGTGGGTGGTTATAGAGAAGACAGAGTCAAACACTTCTCAGAGGTGCAAAATGAAAGGATGAGGAACAACAGGCACCGATTGCATCAAGCAAAATCATGACTCTCTATTAAGAACTAAAATTTCACGAGTACAGTCATCCAGTGGAATGAGCTGCTCAGAGCAGCTGCGGCGCATCCATCCACAGAGTCAAAACTCGATGAGAAAAGGCTGTGAGCAACTAACATTGAAGTAAGCCCTGCTCTAAGCAAAGGATACAGGCAGATAACATCCTGAGAGCTTTGCTAGTCTAGGTTATTCTGTAAGTCTGTAACACTATTGCATAAATATGAACCAGAAGAATTTCACCAACTGCTTGGGAAAGGGGGTGGAGAGTTGGTTTCTAAAATTAGAGGGGTTTTGTGGGATTGGGTTTTTTTTGTTTTCAACAGCTTCAGAAATTGAAAGTTTACTTTACAGTTACTTTCTCTTTCTTAGTTTCCAAGAATAACTATAAAAACCTCAGATTTTATTTTATTTTTTTCTTCAAAGGGTTGCTAGGAATAGATTTTAAATTATCAGAGGTTCCCTTTCTTATTTAGGGCCACTGACTGACCATAAGAAAAATGTATTGAGGCATTAGATGTATTTGTTTGAAATACCTGATATTGAAATTCAAACAGTTCTTCAAGCAGAATTCCTAACACGAAGGATTTGTGACAGGTAGTCTACAAGATTTACTTTGAAGAAAAAAATGTGTGTTTAAGAGACCCACAAACCTTCAAAAGAACACCTCCTTCAAAAGGCCCCACCTCACAGCTATAAGGGATTTTCAGAAGTTAATGTATTTGCATAAATTGGAAAGACTTGCAAACTGTACAAGGCAATTACTGGAAACAGTGGTGTAGTATTGAACAAAATGGTCCTGATTTTCCTTGCTTTTTCAAAGAAATCCATTATTTCTTTCATCTACAGTAAAACTATAGGCCAAATCCTGTAGCCCTTACTAAAAAAAAGTCATTTTACAGACCTCCTGCTGATCTTCTGTACAAAGAAAATGAATACTCCAATGAGGTGAAGGGCGGAAAGAAATGGAGCTTGAAAATACAGTCCGTATGGAAAGAAAAACTGCATTTTAAATGCACCCAATAAACACTAGAGATTTATTACAGTGTATATAATCAGCTTTTGCTGCCATTTATATAACTATTTGTATGTGTCTATACAGACGCATATATGCACATGTATACACACACACTCCATTCCACATATAGCTATCCAGATTAAAAAGCCTATCCCCTGCTATTTTTAGTCATAACACAGTGAAACCTACATAGTCTTTGGTATCATTAGCTAATAGTTCCCTGAGATAGCACTCTGTAGTCTCTTATTGCTGCACGCTTTAAATCAACTTCGTGAACATATTAAAACTATATTTCAGGAAGAGAAAGGTAGAAAAGATAAAAGATACAGATAGCCAGTATGTCTAGTTAGGCAATTCAAAGTGATCATTGCACTTATTTTTGTTTTTTCTTTTAAAAACTTTTTTTTCCCCTCCTGGTTTGTGCCTAAATACTTCCACCTTTTGCATCCCACCTTTATATTTCTCCTTATCTCTGGAATTAGCCCTAAGATGCTTCAGGGAGAGGGGGAGAGACTTTAAAATTATTTTTGCAGCACAGGGCAGGACTGGTAGAGCTTTTCATCAACATGTGTGTGCACACATGAGCATGTACACACCAACCACCACACTTCAACTGAGGATTCTTCCCTGATCCGTAACTGCCAGTAAGGACTGAAAAAAAATTCCAGGCTGCAAAACATGGTAGAACGAGTGTCTGGTATTTTTGTACAGTGGTTCTCTAGAATTTCATCAAGGGAATCTCGTCCCACTACTGTAAACACAGCCTACACACAATAACATATTTCAATCTGGCAACGCTTTCCAATGTGGCAAGAACACCTAAAAAGTAAGATAAGGCTACCCAACACCTGCATTCATTCCCATTCACCTCCTTTAGTAACTACGAATTTTTAATAAATTTAAAAATTTGATTCATTTTTAAAAATATCTTAAATAATTTTAAAAATATTACTAAACATCAATCAGTTCCCACTAAATCAATTATGCTAGCTGAATACTTCATACTGTTTCAAATCATGTTGCATATTTGAAGAGCAAAAATGTAAGAATCCATTTTTTATACATCATGCCCAGCATAAAAATGCTATGAAAAAAATCAAGATTCTGTAGTTGCAAATATCTACGTAGCTAAGATTACAGACATAAGTATCTCCTAATTATTCTCTGCATAATTAACAAGTTAGCTCTGAAATGCTAGAACTCTGAAGTGGCATTACTTCTTGTGGACACTTGGATGGTGGATTCTGAGGATGGTTATGAATCAGTAACTGATTCCAGCTTTCTTTTAATATCTAGAGTTTATAGATTTGCATACAGAGCTATAACTGATAGCAGTTTGCAGAATTGTGCATTAAGGGGCACCTTAATTTTTTTTTTTTTTTCCTGAAAAGCCAGTCCTCCATAATTAATACTATGCTTTTGATTTTTTTGCCCTAAACTTCAATTTGCTCTTTTCCTTTTTGGATAGATAAATATAGATATTTCCTGTGTATTTAATATGATGTTTTGGAGATAAAAATATTTCCAGTATTTTTTTGTTTCCAAAAATATAAGTATATATTTCTGATACCTTTATTTTATCAGTAATGATACCATGGATGATAATAGAAAGACAGCAGTGGAACTTCAAGACACCACAAACTATGCAGCAGAAAAAAAAAAAGGGCTTTCAAAACTAATCTGTTAATCCTGGCATATGATTTAAGATAACAGCCCAATACAATAATCAAATCGTAGGGAGAGGGAAAGATAGGTAACATGATCTTTGAAGTCAGTACCAATCACTGATAGAGACCTAGGCACACTCCATACTGAAACTGTTAGAAATTCTTTCCATTTTCATGGCATTTCACAGGAAAACAAACAACAAGAACAAAAAAACCCACTCTGGAATGAATAGTCTATGAAGAAGAAATTTTTTACTTTGTGATTCCAAAAGTGAAGCAAAGGTTTTCATTTATGCCACTCTGGAGGGACCCTAACTGCCTTTTTCCCCCCCAGTCATTCCATTCTTATGGGAATCTGAAATATTTCTGCTTTGAAACATTCTTTTTAATGTAAGGGTTTCCTCCAAACGCAGAGCCTACTGCCACTCACCTTCTACTAAACTCTGAGCATTAAGAGTCTGTGTAATCACTGCAGTAAATGCAATGAAATCTTCCAGCCATTTCCCAAAACTTAGACTTTCCTTTGCTCAGATGTCGAAGTCTGCCACTTTAAAGTTTCTGTGCAGAGGCTGTAATTTAGTAACATTACTGAAAACCATAGGCCTGAAAACATTTAACTGAGCTCTTGGCGATTTCATAGGAAGAAATATAGCCTCTCAGGCCTCTCCATTTCCCCACGTGAATACTGGTGCAAGCTAGAGAACGCCAGCTCTAGGAAGTATTTAGAGACTAGATGTATACAGCAGTTTTCCCACTTTACATCCCTTGAACAAACGCTAGAAATGAAACTTTGCTCATTAAAGTAACGTGGGTGCACTGTTTGTTCCCCACTGCTGCCTGCAGCTGTTAAACAACCTGAAAGACACTATGCAGTACAGGAAAGGACTGGGTCATCTCTGCATCCTCTCCAGACCAGGACACAGACGGGCTGTCCGTAGACTCTGTGGTAGAGGTCCTGTCATGCCATAGCACCCATAGTTCTTGCCTCTGGGAACTGAGGATGCCTCTTCGCTGCACCACTAATCTGCTCCTTCAGAGCTCAAGCAAACTGCTGGTAGATGAGGAACTAAAGCATCTTCATCATCAAATGCTGGTAGGATTCAATAGGCTCAAATCAAGTTCCTGCAGAGAACTCTGAAGGTTCCCCTGGCAAAATTATTTTTCAGGTCAGTTTTCTAAAATAAACATAGATTCTTTGATAAGAGAGTGTGTTAAGATGTTACTAAGATTTGTGAGCCCAATAACAGCACAACATACATCTAACTACAGGCATAAGTATATTTTCACACAAACCTTTGGTTTGTTGGTAACAAGCCTATCAGATACTGTCTGTGGAGGGGGAAGGTTCCCATAACCAAGTCATCCCTTTATATTTTTAATCTGCAAACTTCAAAACAGCAAAAATTTGTATAGAGGAAGTCGAAGTTACTGTAAAGTGTCAGGTTTCTGAACTTCTTACCGCCCGCTCCCCTCCCACCCTTTAATTCACATACCTATTGACACAACTTTCTATGCTGTAGAGCCTTGTTATTTCTTCAGTATCATCATTGCGTTTCACGTACTGCAGAACTGCAAAAACAGAAATGTGAGAGGGTCAGAAGAAAACACTGATATCAAAAGATGTTACAATGAGAGGAGGTAATCTGTACTGGGAAATTACAGGGAAATGATAGGGCTCTACCCGTAATGCTTCAAAGCAGTCCCCAGTGTAATAACACATATTCCTGTTTTTTTTCTGGAGTATATAGGGCATAGTATGCACATAATGAAAAATATATCAACCTGTTGCTATTAGAGTCAGTTTGCGCAACATCCAAAAAGCTTGACACTGTAACACAACAGTTATTTGATGTACACAGGTGAGTGCTTCCCACCCCACCTCACTGCAGCTCACAAGGAGAAAGCCTTGTGTTTTCATCACCATTTCTATCCCTCTCCTTCCCAGGTGGGATTCATAAAAACACGGCTGTAGGAGCGAGCAAAAGGGCTGGCAGTGCTATGCATGCAGGTGGCTGCAGAAGCCTGCCTGAACCTGATACTGAACATGAGGCTCTGGTCAGCCAGTGCTGAGAGGGAGCTGCTGGCACCCACAAAATGCAGGCGCTGCTCTCCAAACTATCACAGGTTATTTCATAAAGCCAGATTTGGTTTTGTTCTGAAGGCAAGGAGGAGTAATGTGGCCAGAAAGAGGTAGAAAAAGAATAATTTCTGAGATTCTCAGTACTTTGGCATAAGGTGTTCACCCCTACCTTCAAAAGGGGAGAAGTAAAATAGACAGCTGAACTGCTGTAATATTCTGAATACTAGGACACATATCTACTATTAAGAGGAGGATCTCAAGTGGCTTGGAAGGAAAAGATCCAGTAGGGCACACTGACAAAATAAAAGCTATTACTTGTTAGGCCTTTACTAAAGAATTTCAATGGATTTAATTTAATTTCAAGAGGGTTTTGAGAGCCAATATTGTGTAGGCTTTTATCAAGCGTTACCTTACCATAAGCATGAAGCTTCCTTTTTTAATGTATCTTTTGAGGTTTTTCAAAGCAATGATTTTTTCTTTTGAGAGACTTCTGTTATAGCCTGTGCCGTGCTCTGTGAGAGAAGGTTTAATCCATGCTGCTTCTGCTGTTACCCATAGAGTCAAAAAAGAGCAATGCAAATATTCACAATATCCTCAGACAGAAATACAGAGAATACTTTCGTGCTTCCATGGTAGTCTAGTTCCAATTCTTTCTCTAGAAAAAGAAATCTTTCCAGGCCTTTATTTCAAAGATAAATTAGGCAGCTGCTCAGAATAACCAAATTGATAATAATTTGTCTATACTGTCGTTTCCTGCAGCTCCTGTCTGACCATATATTTACTAGAGAAAACTTTTCATATTAACATTAACTGCATGTTAATGAAGTTCCATTTTATATTAAAAATATAAATAATTTTAAAAAAACATCATCCACCTTGTTCTTGTGATGACTTCAGAACAGCACAGATCAGTGGTCAGACATTCCCCTTTAAAACCAGAAATCTCGTAGCTCTCCACAGGGCCAGAAAATACTCCCCGTGGGTAGACAAAGAACTTCCAAAATGCTCCTACTGTACAATACTTGGTTCCTCTTTGTTCTTTGCATCTCCCAGGCAAAGTTTGACCCCTAGAACTTCTGTGCAGTAACCACAGAAATACAGAGCCAACATCTCCACACAGGAGCTGTGAGGGAGACACAGAGGGAGCTCTTCCATGGTGGCCCCTGCTCCAAGGTCCACCATTAAGAGCACAATTCCTGTCAGAAATGCACTTTTTCAGTCTATTATGCTTTCAGGACAATGATGCACATCATATTTGACCTATCTCTGGACCACCACTCCTGCTATTTTCCATCCCACACAAAGGACAATCTCAAACAACACTGGGCCAAAAGCAAAATTTAGAACCGAGTCTCACTCTTCCTCTGAAAAGGTGTCACGAGGGCCCCAACTTCTCCGAGGCTGGCTCCCACCAGCTTCATCTTCCTATCCCAACCCCGCTGCCTCAAACCAGGCCCACAACCGCATGTCCTGCTCCCTCACCTCACATCTTCCTCCCCGTGGGGTTAGCCCGGCAGCTCGATGCCCGACCAGCAGGCAGCCTCGCAACAGGCCTGAGGGAGGCACAAGTAGCGCACGGAGAAGGGGGGTCTCTGCTGGGCCCCAAGCTCCACTGCGAGGCTGGTCGTCTGCTGCATTTAACCGAGAGCAGATAATCTACGTGGTGGCCTTCGGACCCAGTGGCGACGGCTTCCTTCAATTACAAGGCCTCGCACCCGTGCACAGTACTGTTTTTCTGTCAGCTGTAAGCATTAGCTAGCTCTAACTCTCTGATTGCGGTTCCCATGTTTTCCTTCACAAGTTATGTCATAGTATTTGCATCTTAAAGAGTACTATATGCAAAAAGTAATGCTTTAAAAATGATAGTACTGTATTAGAAACACTGACAGGTTGGTGATGCATCATACCATTGCCCAAAATATTCGTAAGAGCTGGCTTAGAGAAAATTACCTGATGCAATTTTTGCAGTGGCAGCCCTGAAAATATACGGAAAATCTATCAGAAAGGCCTTAGATACATCTCCTTGCTGGATAAAGCAGCAAAATTCCTCATGGCAGGAAAATGTGGAGCATGCTGCGCGCAGAGGTGCACGCAGCAGCATAAATCAGCTTTTAAAGAAGTCTGACGCTAGAAGTCAGGAAACATTTAACGTGCTATAAGCGTGCTTAGTTTAGCTAAGCTCTGAAATTACTTGCAAGTGAAGTGTTTGAAAGAAAAGCAAAACTAATGGTGAATCTCGACCTTTTTTCCAAGCCAGTAAAAGGGACAAATGCTTTACACAAAACATACAGAGATCCTCATCACCAGAATTACTTTCTGCAAAGCAAAACTCAAACCCCTATAAGTTACTGATGGACTGGCTAAAAAAAAAAAAAGAAAAAAAGTGTGTTTACTGCTTGAAGGCTTGACAAGAAAAGTCCTTCCCCTCTAAGATGAGGAACTGCCTGACATGCAAGACTTGCTACTCTCACAGCCACGTGAGGAGCGTGAGCCACGTGAGAACAGAAATACCGGAGACATGTTGTAAAGTGGTGAATAGGCTAAAATTAATGTTCCGATTTCTTTTATGAAGGGATGGTAAGGTTTTTTTGTTTTGTTTTTTTATTAAACCAAAAATCCTAGAAGGCACTGGAAAGTGAAGAAATAGAGATTTTAAATCTCAATGCACAAACACATGCTTGTGTATATACATGTATACTAGCATAAGTACAGGTACACGGTTCTTGTTTTAGGAACACTAATTCGAAAGCAGGTCTTACAAAATAAGGAGAAAAACACCCCCATCACGTTCATAATTGTATCAGGAATAACGTCAGGAAATTTTACAGGGACTAGCTTAGCTAAGGCTAAGCTAACTCCGGTCTTAAAGACAGATTGCCAGTATTCATCATTTTTCCACCCCAGATTTTGTGTCTTACCTTTCCAAATACTCACTTGCTTTATGAGGACTGAGGGAAAAAAAACCAAACCAAACCAAAAAACACTTTCCTTCTTCCTATTGTAGTATTAATATTTTCACCAGAAGAAAGTGAAAAAGAAGAAAGTCTTACTCTTTTTATTTAATTTCAGTTTAAGCTGGTGTTGCTCAGAGCTGGAATGAAATACAATGAAATGACTGAGTAGAAAATTAAGATTTTGTCAAAGGTCAGCAAATTGGTTAAACGACCTTGAGCTATATATAAAGCAGCAGCACATAAGTACAGTACAGAGGACTGTAGGTTCAGCTCCTCTAGGCTGCAAAGTTGAACTATTTTCTTTGTGGTGTCCTTGTTGATCTTGGTAAATCTAATTTGAGACAGTACTGAAATTTTCTGATACACTACACTTGCTTTTCTTCAAGTGAATGTTGAGCTGTGACATGGATGCGAGTTGTTGGTTAGCCTACATAGTTCAAAATACACTTACATGACTCCCCACTTCCCCTCCCCGCCTGCCTGCACACATACACTGGTGAGGCTGCAAACTTCTTTTGGGGAAGGCAGCAATGCTAAAAATCATCAAGAGGATGTAATAAGGGAAGAGGCATGCTCTTTGTGCAGAAGGGTGGGAAAGAAGATAGCTGCACTGGGAAAAGAAAAAAGAGGAAATATTATTTGAAATGAAACATTGCATGCTGGCTCTGGCTGCGATGGAGTTAATTGCTTCATCGCAGCCTGCATGTTGTGGGCTTGTGACTAAAATTGTGTTGATAGCACTCCAATGTTTTAAGTGTTGCTGAACACTGCTTGCAGGGTGTCAAGGCTTTCTCTATTCCTCACTCTGCCTCCCCAGGGAGCAAGCTGGGGTGGGCAAGAGGCTGGGAGGGGACACAGCCAGGACAGCAACCTGGACTGACCAAAGGGATATTGCATGCCATGTAATGCCAGGCTCAGCAATAAAACTGCGGATTTGGTCTTTCCAAAGTAGCCACTATTTGGAGGCTGACTGGGCATTGGTCTGCTTGTGGGAGGTGATAAGTGACTGTCTTTGCATCACTTCGCCTCCTCCCACCCTTACTTTTTAAACTGTTTTTATCTTGACCCACAAAGTTTTCTCGCTTTTTCTCTTTTGATTCTTCGCCCCATGCCACTGTGGGGCTGGGTGGGAGCTTACTTGCTGGCTGGGGTGAACACACCATACACTGAGAATAGGAAATAATCACAACCATACTGATTGTTAAGTTATAAATTAACCTGGAAGTTTTAGAGACTATGGCTTTTTTTTGCACTTTTTTTTTTATTGTTTACTTTACCTGAATTACCACACGGGTAGTGAAAAAAAAGGATACATATTTTTTTCTTAATTTTTCTCCTGGGAGTTGAAGAGATTTTTAGAAAAAACAATTCAATACACAGCTCACGGTGGCTTTCTCTGAATGCTAAACCAACTATAGTTGCAAACATAATTACTCCTATCTAGACACGGGCTAAATTTAGGAAAAAATATGAGTTGGTTTACAGGTAGGTGTTCAATATAGGGTAGGCAGACTGCTATGTCAGCTGAAGCTGGGGCTGTGTCGACAGACTTGGCCAGCAGTCAATAAGCTCACCCAGACGGTATGGCAGCAACCTGCCCTCTGGCAATATTTTAATATTTATTCACCTTTGCTTACCTATTTGTTCCCATATTTTTCAGGCCTCTAGGTGAAATTCAGGCTGAGGTCAACTGCGCTTATGTCAACAGAGCGAGAATGTCACTGTCAGAAAATGCTGTAGCGAGAATCCTAGCTTGCAGACATAGTTACAACTTCACTACAAAAGTTCATAACCATTTTTCTTTTAACATAAGCAAACGTGGTTGTTGAATTTGGAGAGAAAAAGCCATGATTTTGAGAAACATGTGATGGTTTTCACCACATACATTTTAATTTATGCATAAACATTAACACTGACAGGAGTCCACTACCCTTTCTCAACATGATAGATATTACTCCATTTGAAGGTGCTCCATTTTCATCAGAAAAGCAGTCCCCATCATGATGTAGGAAGCTATGCAGGTGTGTGCCCTGCTTTTCCTTAGGCCTTTCTAGAGCAACAAAACAAAAGGCGCACACTGACACACAAGAGCACCCGCGCCAGCTGCCCTGCCTGACATGCTGCTGATTTTGACACTTCATCATTGAATCAATGTCGCTGCTTTGAAGCTGTAGCCTGAACAAAGCGTACTACTTAGTAGTCATAGCAGGTCATTGGGAAAGAATATTTTTAATAATAAAAATAGTGATTAAAAAAAATGTGTGTACTTTGGGAAATACAGCCACAGAGACAATGCATGGGAGACCTTCAACACATTTCAGCGGAAACTCTGCCTGCTGCCCTCCTACGCATAGAAGAGCCTGTGCACACTTAAACCACAATAAAAGGATGCCACAGCACTGCCTTTACTGCTCAGTGGTAGATAGACCGAGAAGTTGTTATATTCATCCCAGGTAAGGCTCTATCTGAGTAACAGCAAGCAGATTTCTTCTAAATAAAGTAATCTGAAGTACCTGGGGTGAACTTACCCACTGGCCCTGACCTTCCCACTGTAAAGAGAAGACAGCAGCTGCACAGCCTCCGTCTAAACTAGAAATGCCTGATTTAGAGTGTTTGTGATGGTTAAGCTGTGAATGAGCAGGGGGAGCTCAGCAGAGTCTCTCATCCCTTGTAAGACTCTATTTCCTTGCTCCACAGCTTTGCTTTGGGGGAGTGAGAACGCCAGAACTGAGCCCATTTTTTCCTTTTCTGTTGGTGGGGATAACCAGAAAAGGCTCAGGAAATTCTGGGGACTGAGATAGCTGGATGAAATGCTGAGAAGAAAAGGGAGGAGTCTTTAAAAAAATAAAACACAAACTAAACCAAACTTCTCTCTGCCCTCCCTCCCTCTGGTAACACCTCTCCTCCCCCCCCATCACCAATCACCACATTGGCTTCTCTTCTCTAATTAAATTAGTCTGGAGCTGACTTGGAAAACAAGTCAGTGACTACAACACAGAGAAGTTTCTTATTAGCTTGTGTGATGAAGTAGGAGCCTGTTTGGTCAGTTGGTGGCTTAACCTACTTTATTTTAATGAATTATCCATGAAGTGGAGTACACAGAGGTGCCACGTCAACATAGTCTGAGATCATCACCGTCATCATCAGACAAGCTTTGAAATTAGTTCTAAGTGGCAGTACTTTGTGTGGAGTCTAGCAAAATGTGTATAAGCACAGCCAAAATAAATGATCATCTTCTCCCCTGCAGAGGCATACCTGCCTGATGCCATGCGGAGTGCCTGCATGGCATGCCACCACACTATATATGAACTAACTACAAGGAAAATTATAAACTGGCATTTTTTTTTGATTCAGAAAAACATTGAAATATGTGAACCGCGACATCTGTAGCTCAAATTATCTGCTTCAGAAATATATGAATTTTTTAACAATGGAAGAGCTTTGTAATCTGTTCAAGGGTGAATTCTTCTTCCATAAAAATTCATCATATAGAACTATTTTCTGTGAAATATTAAAATTAACAGATTGTAAATATCAAAATTCAGATCATTACTGAGGCCCACGTAACATAATTACAGCATGGAGAACCGCTCTAAAAAATCAAAGGGTCTAACCCCTGATGCTTTCAGCCAAGTCCAGAAACTCTGAAACAGTTTAGTTTGCTAGCAGTTTTGTAACATTTCTTGCAGCAATGAGATCTGCTTGACAAGACCCTTTGCCTGGAATATACTTTTGATGTCTGAGACAAGCCTGACATTTCCGCTTCTTATTTAATTTTTAAGTAACTACTGCTTTAAAGTTCTGAGCCCAAGTTTCCTGCCCCAAGTAAACCAAATCTCTTCATTTTTTACTTTCATTTTCCACTTCTGCTTTTCCTTGCTGGTCAGATCATTTGGAGCTGAGCCCCAGTGGCACAACAGGCTTCCTAACCCAACAGTTTCCACATTTTCTGTACAATTGATCACCACTTCCTTTTATATGTCTGAATAAAATAAACTTTAAGCCTACGCATTAAAATCTTCTAAAAATAGTGCCATGTCTGCTGTCTTGCAGCTAGAGCAGATCTCTGATTTCAGCGGTGAAGATGAGGAGGCATCTCGCACGGTTTCTGGACGAAGGAAGAAACTCGGTGACTAATACACTGTAGGAAATAGGCATTTCCCAAGAGGAAAATGGAATGTGACTCCGTGCTATCACAAATCAGAAAACAAAACAATTCCTTTTTAAAGTCTCAGAGCTACTGTCATTCAGAGCAGACCTGAAGACAGTAATAGGGCAAGAGGCTTCTCCCTCCATTTTCCCTCAAGCCTGCAGCTACTGGGGGGGAACTTCATAATAACAGTACACATTTCCTCATAAGGACCAGGTAACAGCCTTGCAGCAAGCAAGTAGCATGGTACAGCTGCCCTAGGAAGCCCCAGAAAAGAAAGGGCCCTACAGCAAGGGCCATTAGCAGAGAGCACCAAATAATTTTTATATATATAAGTATTTTATAATATATATGCAG
>NW_009221400.1:20212-34266 GCF_000690835.1 Fulmarus glacialis | reverse complement strand
ATCCCACCATGTTTCCATGATGGCAACTAGATTATAATTTTCCTGCTGCACAACGGCTTCCAGCTCCTCCTGTTTGTTGCCCATGCTGCATGCATTGGGGTAGATGCAATTTAGTTGGGCTATTGATCCTGCCACCTTTGGGCGCTTCCATGGTTTCAATATCAATAACCTTTGTGTCTTTGCTGCCGCATGGATCTCCATCCCCTACCTCCACTGCGACGGCAGACCAAAGGACCTTGCTAGCACACCGTCCCTCAAACATTGGTGTGCCGCCCCAGGCTTATCTCTAGCAAGACCGGTTTTATCCCTTTCCCTTTTTCAAATCTAGTTTAAAGCTCTTTCAACGAGCCCTGCTAACTCCCGTGCAAAGCTGATTTCCCCCCTTTGAGACAGGTGTACCCCATCTGTTGCCAGCAGGCCTGGTGTCATGTAAACCGACCCATGATCAAAAAACCCAAAATTCTGCTGGTGACACCAGGCTCAGAGCCAGGTATTGATCTGCTGGCTCTTCCTGTTTCTTCCCTCATCATTCCCTGCAACTGGAAGGATAGAGGAGAACACTACTTGTGCTCCTGATCCCTTAACCAGTTGTCCCAAGGCCCTGAAGTCTCTCTTGATTGCCCTTGGACTTCTTGTTGCAACTTCATCACTGCCTACCTGAAAAATCAATAATGGATAACAATCTGAGGGCTGTACTAGGGTAGGAAGCTTTCTCTTCACATCTTTAACCTGGGCCCCAAGGAGGCAGCAGACTTCCCTAAGAAGTGGGTCCGGTCTGCATATTGGGCCTTCTGTTCCCTTCAGAAGGGAGTCTCCTATGACAATGACCCCTCTTTTTTTCTTTATAGAAGCAGTTTTGATGCAGGGCATATACAGCAACATGCCTGAGCCTCGCAGTGTCTATTTTGCATCTGGGATGTCAGTGGTAACACTGGCAATTATACCAAGTTAGGTCTGCTAACAAAGGCAATGACACAAACTTCAGCCATCAAAAAAGTACCAGTATACCCCAAGCAGGCTTGCCCAGTTCATGCAGCTACAGCTTCTGAACTACTTGGTCCCAAATCAACACCACACGTCTACCCTGCTAAAACTGCCACAAACTGCAGCATGAAGACAGCTTCAAAAGCACTCAGCCTGGAGTCAAATCTTTCCCTGCCCACGGGACTCTTCCTCATGCTTGCATCAAAGCATGACAGCTTCACGCTCCCTATAGCACACAGTCTAGTCTTAGCAGGATTAAGGCTGTTTTTCCCAACGGACTCACTCTGCTTTTGCCTGATAGTCCTGTTGGCTGTGGCACTAAATGATACACATACTCAATGAACACCTTGAAAAGCAAAGGGTAGCGTGATTAACTTGGCAGATCAGCCAGTCAGTGCAAAGCAAAGGACAGTGAGTAATAAAGCGTTACACCCCGAGCAACAGCTGAGAAAATGCCAAGTGCCAATGAGATTCACAGATCAGCAAGCACAGAGCTTTACAGTTTTCAGGCATTCTTATACCAAAAGGCACCAACCCAATGACTCTGTTATTGCTAGATGTTTTTAAACTTCCTTCTTGAAGTTGGCCATGCACCCTGGCTGTGATCAAAGCCAACTTTTCTACATAGCTCCTGGTATCACATCCAGCCAAGAATATGGATTGTAAAAGTAATGTCAGAGAAGAGTCTCCAAATGCCTGCACCTCCTCTCCCCAATTAACTTACTGACAATTCAGTTCTCCATCTGCTCCAGCACCAGGCTTTGCCTTGCTGCACCTAGTTGAATCCCTATGCCCCTATCTGATGCGAGTCTGGTGGGATCTCCACTCTGTTCTTGAAAGCTGTCTTGTCTTTCCTCTCAGGTGGGTACTCGAGAAGGCCAGGAAGATTCTCGGTACTCTACGGCCATTGCTGTCACCCCAGAAGTGCCATTGGCTTGGTGCCTGTGCCACCCACGAGTGTTCAGAGAAGCAGATTAGTGTGATTCTCCTACCTTTGTGTATGAGCTAGTGAGCCGGAATGGGAATTGATGGGGTTAGGGTTACAAGCTACAGTCCCGTAATCCATGATCTGATTGCTGCCTTGGAGTCTCTGTAAGAACAGCCACAAGTCACCATCCCAGAAAAGATGGAGGCAAGTAGGGAAGGAAATGAAGAGGGGGGGAAATAAAAAAGAGGAACAGGCAAAAGAAGAAACCAGTAAAATCACCCAAGCATGTGTAAGGCAGCTGTGCCATGTAGAAAAGCTCCACTACCTGCCTCCGTCAGAGCTCTCCACAAAGGCAGCACACAATGCCCAAGCCTAGCTGGCTGCTCCCCTGACTGAGGCATCCATGTTAGTGCAGAACACCAGGTTCAGCCCACCTTCAGTTGGTTGAACACCTGGGATTGTTTGTTAAGCTTGAGAAGCTCAGCCATGTGGAAGTCACATTTGGGGGTGTGGTGGGGTGTCCGTCATGACTTCCTCACAGCATGATTCCTCAGAGGGAAGGAGCTGCCAGTGAAGTTTTTGACTGACTGAGACCTGTTACCTCACACACATCCCTCTGGTTCTTACTGCAGTCAGTTCTGGAGGCTTTTAGGATTATAAAAAATGACACCTGTACCACCTTTGCTCTGGTCTTAACACCCTCCCCCCTCCAACAGCAAGCTCTTACAATTGTATTTATACTAAAAAGATTTATACTAAAAATGGCTTAAGCAAAAGTGTACAATTCATCTGGTGAGAGAAGTGTCTGATGAAGGGAAAGGACCTTACTACTACTAGGCATCATGTTCACTGCCAAAGGACCTTAATATTTCCTGGGCCTTCCACATATGTGTTATGAATTAACTCACAGTGCCATCAGCACCTCTCATTACTACCCTGCTGCCTCAGGGCTTGTGGAGGATGGTTTGACCTTACAATTCATCTTCTGCCTTTGACTTCAGCACTGTTAATCAAGGGATACAAGCAGTTTGGTGTATATCAAAACAGACTGGTCTTTACCCCAGCTCAGCTTAGCTAAGTGTGTTCCAGTTAGCCCCATTCACGCCAGGATTCTGGGAGACCAGTTGTCTTCTAGCTTGGTCCCATAGACCATGATGCTCACCACTGCTAAAATCAGCCAATGTTGTAAGCCTCAGAGCAGAAAAAAAGCAGGAATTCTTTTTAAGTTATGACAAGGCCGGGGGGGCTCTTTTACTCAAACTAGATACATTGCACAACCTTTTCCACCCCCCTCATCTAGTCTAGAATTATATGTGCAAGAACTACTCAAGGCAGCATCAATTGCCTTTACTTATCCACCCTCTGCATTTGTGCTCAGATAGTTCAGTAAAAATAAATAATAAATAAAAAATAAAGTAAAAATTTAAAAAGCATATATTTTGTAATTGAAAATCCACCTTCCTGAGCAGCCGGTCGGAGCAGAGCTGCTTCTTGGACATTCTGGTCTCTCTCCAGATCGGACTGGTTAGATTATCTGGAGGAAGGCAGCACTGTCTTCTGAAAAGAGCTGACTCGAGCCAGCAGAGAACTGAGCTTATGCACTTTGCTAGTCACAGTTGCTGATGGCTTCACGAACGTTGAGCGGACGTCTCTGCTAACGTCCTAGAAGAGGAGCCCAGAGCAATAAGGAAAAGAGCCTCAAACAACCACCAGTCCCCCCCCTTTCCCTCCACGGAGAGCTTCTAAGATTATCCACAGCAATTAGTTCACTGGAGGCCCTCCCCATATGCAAACAGCTGCACTTATTGCACAGCATGCCACAGGGACATCATACCCTGAGCTCTGATGCTCACATATGAACTAGCAGCCTTGTCTGCATCACTGCCCAAAGTGTAGGGAGCCAGGCTGCTCAAGCGCTCGTTTGGGCTTTGCCACCTATCTTCCTCCAGTCCCTTACACTGAACTCCACTTGGCAGCTGAGGACAGGGAATAAGAGGAATAACCTGCCTCCCTAGGGGCCTGGAATAACAGTTACCCAGCTCTAAACAAGGGCAAAGTACTGGAGGGCTCAGCACATTGTCAGGGGAGAGAAGCGAGCACAGTGCTGCCCTACATCTGTCCCTAGCCAATATGAAGATATGTGAAGCCCTGCAGACTCCCAGAGGACCAGACCCTACAGATTCTGCGTGACATTAACAGTAAGCAAACAGAGGCCCCAGCGGCTGGTAGAGATGGGATTACAGCCACCTGTCTGAAAATGCTAACAAGGAGCTTCCCCACAGGTTGGGCAAGAAGCAGTGGCATAGGAGAAGAGAATTGCAGCTGCAATCATAACTCAGAAAGGGCCAACCCCATTCCTAGAAAGCAGAGAGGTTGGGTGTTGTCCTGAGCTAATAGCAGGGGCACAGCAGGGATTGAAGGGGGATTTACTCACTGTCTGTTCATTATCCAAATTGGCCTGCTGTCTTCGGAGATCAGCCTTAATGAATGCTGGGACAGAGGGAGGAAGAGAGATGTGAAGGCAGTTAATTCACCATGCAGAGCCCAAATCAATTTCCCCAGGACTCAAAGGGGCAGCAGAGGCCCCAGAGGAGACAGGAACATGTTACGGTGAGCAAGGGAAACCACTCTCCTGGAGGAGGCAGAGAGCACTTCTGAAACAGGCAGGATAGAGACTCCTTATTGCAGCATGTAGAAGGTGCATCTTTGAGGCCCCAGCCAGCAGCCAGGACAAGAAGCCTTGGATCATCTTTGTAACACAGATCAGATACTTGAAGAAGCACGGCAGCATTGCTATGGGACTGCTGTGTGGGTCCTGCCCTTTCCTGCAGGCACCACTACATACAAAAGTCCTTCAATTCATCTGCCAAGCCTAAGGGGAAGAGTCACAGAAGAGGAACACTGAAAAATTTAACTACCTGTCATAATGGTCCCCAGAAGCAGGAAGGAACAAAGAAAGAGGTTTCCTGCCTTCGTCCCAAAGCGATCCATGATTTGCCCTTGGCCAATGGTGAAGGCAATACCAAAAATCTACAAACAAACAAAGGCAGTGTCAAGCTGTACTGTTATTATAAAGCAGCTCAAACAGTTTCACAGCTTTAACGGAGTATCAGAGCATACAGGACAGCCAAGCTGTTGGCCTAGCGAGCCTAAAGTTTGTTTATAAACACATCCAGAGGCACCTCCTTGCAGCTGATGGGAAGACAGGTGACCCTTAAGGCTGGAATCCCATCTCTCACTGGAGAACAGCCAGGTCCTCGGCTGTTAGGAGCAATGTTGGAAAAGGCAAGGATGACTGGCATCCTGATGGATTTTCCTAAGCAGAAACAGAATGGGGGCCACTACAGAAATGCCATAAGGAACATCATTCAAAAAGCCAGGTCCCGGAGTGCTTAGATCATGGACAAAAAACTACAATTTAATCTCTCTGCCTATAAAGAGGCAAGCAAAGGGAAAAAAGCACACCTACCTGTGCTGCGACATTAAGGAGCCCTGACGATGTTCCTTCTGATTCTGGGTATGTCAACTCTGCAGCAAACTCAAAGCCCAGTGGAAGGTATCCTGTCATGAAAAACCTGTAAAGAAACACACAGAAAGGAAGACTCAGCAACTGCCAGAAGGCAGACTGAAGAGGCACAGTGTAGCCCATATCCCTTTTGGGATGCTTCACTGACTGCACGGGATGTTTCCCCTAGCATTGTCACAGCCCAGGCAGCTGTCTGACTCCCTCACCATGGCACAGGTCTTCCTCCTACTCAATACCTTTGCCCACAGCCACAAGCCATAGAGCCAGGTCAGCAGGGAGCTGCCAGTTGCTACAAGAACAAGGCATTAAAAGCAGCATCTCCCATAAGTAACTCTAAGGGGCATCATCCCCAGCATGGTCAAACAGCCACCCAGGCCCACATGCTTTTCATTCCTGCCCATTGGTCATCTGTGGGGCTGTGGTACCTCTCACTTCCCAAATGCTTTCACTTGATTACCTGGAACATTTAAGGCAGCTGCAGCTGAGCAGGGCCACATTAATGTCCCTGACTAATGAAACACATACAAGAAAGAGAGGGGAAGAGCAGATCATCTTGTCCTTAAACCATGCAGGAGCCACACACAGGCTATGGCTCTCCCCAATCCCTCCTGCACCATGAGCTCTGCCTCCCTGCTCATCCCCTAGCAGCTCACATGTAGAGGAAAGCAGCCTGCACATGAACTTACCCCAGCATGCCCGCAGTCACAAAAACCACCCAGAGGTGGCCTAGGCTCAAAGTGAAGGTGTAGGCTATCATTCCCACCAGAGACATGATATAGACGACTAGTGTTGTCTGTCTGCAAGGAAAAGCAGAGTCAGGGTTTTATTTAATCCAATCCTCCCATTCTTTTCGCCCAGAGATCTTGGTATAGTTTGCAGCACAAAAAAAAAAAAAAAAAAAAAAGTTGCACAGCTGTCTGACACCCTTACCCCAGACAGAAAAACTGGACAGACAGAGAGCACAGAAGGGCCTGCACACACAGCAGGGCAGCAGCAGAAGCAAGAACAGGACCTAGGAGTTTTCACATCCCTACTTCATGACCAGGGGCTTTGCTCCCTGTGGGGTCGGGGCATCACATCTATAAGGAGGCACCTATGAGGCAGCCAAGAAGCTCAGATCCTACCATGGGCTGACAGGTCCCTGGTCATGTACTGTACATTCCTCTTGAGGGAAAGAACAAGAGCCAAATAAAAAGATTAATAATCTTTCCTGGGCACCTTCTGTACTACAACCAGTTGGACACGCTTACTTATAAGCAGGAGCTGAGGTGATTAAGCACTCCCAAGCAGGAAAGCAAAGTGAACACTAACAGTGTTATGGGCCTGTATTTTTCAATGCTATCCAAAACACCTTTCATTGCTGCTCCTTCCTCTGTTTAAACTGCCTACTGTACTTGGAGAGGTGATGTGTAAGCCAGGTTGCCCTCACAGCCTCACCCTCAAGCCTCGGCAGCGTTTAGCGGGACTAGTGTCAGCTCCATGGCCAACGGCGGCTGAACCACAAGCTCTCGTCTCTGGACAGAGGGGACAAAGAGACCCCATGCCCAGGAAGCATGCCAGGCAGATCCTGGGAACAGCCATAGCTGCAGCCTGGCCACGCTGAGGAACATCAGCGGGCTCAGTACTGCGAGACACAGGCAGCAACCCAGGCCAGCTTTACTAGAACTGACACGCTAGCAATTGTCATCCCTGACTAGACACCAAGGAAACTCTTCCCACATCCAAAAAAACCACGGCTCTTTCCAGTACAGGAGGTGGCAAGTAGCCCTTCACAGTACGTAATTTTGGAAAGGAAGGAAGGAAAGGTAAATCCTTTACCTGACTGAAATTCCACCAGGCTCTTGAAAGCAGAACAGTTACCAGAGTTGGCAAAAGATTAATTTTCTGGACATTGTCTTTTAGGAAGAAGTTAAATGTGTAACCACTAGCTACTTGTGTACTTTCTACAAATTTTAGTCTTAATCCATTAAAGAATGTGTTTGGTATCAGTTCCTAGAATTCTACTAAAGAAACTAAACCTCAAACTGTTTTCACTTTTTTTTTTTTCGTTTTTAATGCAAATGACCACCACCAAAAACCCAACCCCAAACGGGCAGCCGATATTATATTGCATGATAAAATGTTTCCAGTACACTGAATTACTACAGATAAAACCAGAATGTTCCAGCTAAGGTTCTGTCCTCCCTCACTGCTGGCAGTGATTAAAGTCAGTGAGTTTCATGCTCCTGCGTCACTTCTTATCCAAATACAAGCCTGAGAAGCTAATTTCAGACTTCAACTATCGAGCCATGCTTACACAGGTTCACCAGGCACATTTAATGCACTGAAAGTCTAAACAACATTTTGCTGTGACAAGTAATTTTGTTTTATGTCAAAGGGGTAGGCAAATCCCTTAACCTCCGATGCTATGTAATTTCTAGAAGATGTTCTTTCCGATGCTTTCATGGAGGAAAAAAGTCAACTGTGAAGGCAGCATAAAGGGGCTGCTTACTTCTGCTATAACTCATTATAGAGAGCTGCTACATGGCCGGCACACAGTCTGGAGGCTGCAGAAGGAGAAGAAATGAAGGATTGACAGAGGAGTTAGAGAGCAGCCCCAGGAACATGGAAGAGAATCATAGAATGGTTTGTATTGGAAGGGACCTTAAAGATCATCTAGTTCAAGAAGCAGGTAAAAGCCTTTCTCTGCTGAATACAGGGTTCCTGAGATATCTCCTGCAAGTTCTTATGCCTCCCATCTCTTGACAAGCGGCCGTGGACTGCGCTGACTCGGAAGCGGGTTCAAGGCTAGAATTACAGCTCCCTGGGCTACATGGACCAAGTTTGAACTGGGTGCTCCTTCCATAAACAGGAGTCTCCAAACTACACGGCAGTCAGTGCTAAAATACAGTGCAGGCCTCCAAGAGGTGGCTGTGACCCTAAGAAGCTTAGTCTTGGCCAGCAGGGACACTTGGCACATGTGGGGTTTTTTTATTTTTTCTTCCCGCAGCTATTTTTGGTCTCAGTGCAGAGCTCTCCAGATATTGCCACAAAATCTCACCCAGTTTCCTAGGCTTATGGTTCAAGTATTCTAAGTAGTTTGTATCTGATTCACTCTGTCATGACAGTTGCCCTCAGTTGTGCTTTGCTCCTCATCTCCAGGCAAAGACGATGAATGAGTTAGTGACCAGATGTGGTCAGGACTTTGTTTCACATTGATGCTATGTCATTAGTCAAGCTGCAAGAAAGAAGTTCCCAGAACACGAAGCCCCCCACCGAGAACTAGAGCAGGCAGGCTCAGAGAAGCAGGCAGCTCTTGCAGGTTAAAGCCAGTGGTGTTCTCCATTGGAACTGCAGAACTAAGTGGGGGACAAAATGGGAGAAAACTGTTCCGTCTTGCCATGGGTACCACATCTACTGCACATTAGCTGGCTCAAGGAGACGATGAGCTTTCCTCACTGACCTGCCTTCCTGAATCATTAGGCTCCAGCAGGACAAAACGAATCAACAGACCCTTGTGAAAGAACAAGACTGCAGGCTTGCGCGCTGTGGCAGTCACACACCAGGAAGCACCCTGAAGCCATGCACTGAGCGGCTGCCTGCCCAACACAGTCCCTAACTGGGACTTGAACAGACAGCCCTGATTGCAACTCCTGCTGCAGGAAACGGCCTCAAGCACACAGGCAGACTTATACTAAACCAGACTTTAGCAAGACCCTGCTCCCCTGAGCATACCACTGATGACAGAAAAGGAGATTTAATGCCCAGCAGTCCAAACAAGACCCCAAAATTTGCAAACAAACGGTTTAGTTGAGGCACAGGTGGATATTGGTGCATAGGGAAACAAAGAAACCCGTGGGGAAAGACCCTGAGGCAGGGCGTTTCTCAGGAAGTGGCCTTTGTCACCATGTTCAATAGAGGACAAGAAGAATGCTCTGTGGCCCTAGGGGCAACAGGGCATGGAATAATGCCTGGTTTTGCTTGATAAGCCTCTTGTCATAGCCATAAATATCTTATGGGACAGATAAGAACCCAAAGGAGAAGCATATTCAGAGAGGCCATTCACATAGCATCCTGGTGTTTTTAGCAACCTGTTCCCATGATGGCTCTACATGGACTGATAATTATTGTCTGGAACAGGTACAACCAGTCTCCTTGAAAGGCTGTCCAATGCAGTGAGTGCAGGCTGGAAGTTACACATCCTGCTACATCACCTTAGGACAACTGGGGTCAACCTACCTCTGTGCTCTGGGGTGTGGGAAGGAAGCCCAGCGCACGGATGTAGAAGCAGTGCTACGAAGGCACCAGCTGCCAAGTCTCTGCGTGAGAGCCAGAGGAAAATCTGTGAAGGAGCTGACACGCTTATCACTTAGATGAACCTAAGCTGCCCTGACATTCATCTGCCCTCCCAGCCACATTCCCTACCCTTATGAAGAGGCAGATTAAAGAGCTCACACAAGGGACTGTGAGAAAAGAAAGACCTTAGGGAAAAAAGCCAGACAGGGCTGCCCTGCACCAGCAGGGAACAGGACTGAAATGGAGAGCGCAACTCCTGCTGTTCACTCAACTCCAGAGGAAGCTCTAGAGCAACGAATGAGCATGGCCCAGCCTAGCTGTGTCCCACAAGGTCACTTGGGTGAGGAAAGCCAAAGGGACAGGACCAGTCTCACGGGGGATCGGAGCTGCAAAACCATTAGAGTCAAGCAACATCTGAAGCAACAAACAAACAAGGGGCAGGAAAGCCACAGCCACGTGACACAGCTTTAGCTGCTGACTGGGATGTGTGCAGCTCCAAAGTGCTCTGCTGTATGGACTGGGATGACAGATGGCCTCCACAGGCTTTGCCATTCCAGGCTGTGCAAGACCCTGAACAAAGGCCTTATCCCTGTACTCCCAGAAGGATCTCACTGCTGGAGACACTGAGGTGTCAGATGCTGGAGAAGGGAAGAATTGGAGAGAGCTGGTTTGGTTTTCACCACCCACTCATCCTTTAACACTCAGTTTTATGCCACTTTCTTCCTGTATGAAAGTCACAAAAAAGGACAGCCTTGGTAAATTATTTATATAAAAGATATGGCAGGACAGGGTGAAGGCATATCCACTACAAAAGGACTAACCTGGAAAAGGGCTACAACAAGAAGACCCAAATTGCAGGCCAGACTAGGCTGAGAGAGCATTCACCTTTCAGTGGAAGAGACCCAAGCACCCCATTCTCTAATATCCAAGTCTTTCCTCCCTCCCCCAAACTTTAATGCACTTTAGGTCTGTACAGACCTACGTTTAAAACACCACTTGGGGTCCTCTGCCCAGTCAATGGAGAGAGATGGATATTTCTGACATCTTGCCTTACGGAGATGCAGCGATGACAGCGGAGAGCGCTGTCTGGAACCAGCTGGACCCGAGGTCATGTGAACACTGCCCTTAAAAGCAAAGTGTGGCCAAAAAGAAGTGCTGATTAATCCAGTCCCCAAGCCCCTGATTCTGAGCCAGACTCCCCCACAAATACCAATACACCCAGCAGTCTCCAGATGTCACAGCCCCATCTCTCCTCTAAGACAGGAACCTGAAGGATGTACATGGAGCCCCGTTTAACTTGATGTCAAAATGTGTTCTTTCGAAGAGGTGGGCTGTTCCCAACATGCCATCCCACCAGAGGCAGCACCAGTTCTGGGACCGCTCAGTCGTCACAACATAACTCGCGTATTTGTATGGGCCAAACCTGCGCCTGCTAATTCCAAAAATAAGAACAGCGCAGGGGCTGCTGCAGGGACTTGCCTGCCAAATAAAAGCAAGAATGCAAGGCCATTTGGTGCCTGAGCATGACAGATGGGGAAAGCCTGACTTAGCACAGCCTCACCCTTTCAAGGAACTGCTGATGGGACAGTAAAGATCAAACACGCATGTAGAGCTCTGCAATTCCTTCTGTTATTAACCTCCCCCTGCTCCCCTCAATCACAGCTGGATCCCATTCATTTACTTCCCTCTCTCTCCAAGCTGGCTAAAAAAAGGACTTGACATCTTTCCTTCCTGATTTTCATGTGCTTACCATTTCATTCCTGACACTATCTGAGCAGCGGAGGGAAGGGGGAGGGTATCTACCTAGAACATCTGGCATCTTGACAGTTTTTTTAAATAGACTTTTAAATGGGGCTAAATAAAGACTCTGTAGCACTCAGAAAAATTTTGCTAGGTCCACAGAAATCCACTTTGTGGGCTGCAATGGAGAACAAATTCTTAGCAGTGTTTTTCCTCACCTAAGGCTAGATCTATCCCTAGATAGTCCCTGGGGTCTGTGGAATAAATTCCATGGGTGGCATAGCCCTATTTTTCTGCACTCTCAGACAGTTCTGCCCACCTATGTGGTCCCTGCAAGTAAGCAGGGGCCGTGGAACAAATCCAGGGGTTTTTTTTTTCCCCTCTCCCATTATGCCAAATTTCAAGTCCCAGCTCTGCCTGGTGATCCACAAAGCTCTTCAGCCTTCGTGCTGCAACCTAGCTCCACTTAGGGAGTATCAGGAAGACCATCCGCCCTAGCAGTGCCAGTTGAGGCTACCTTACCACTAGCCCCGAGCTGGAAAGAGACACAAGCTACATTGCACAGTTAGCTAGTGCAGTTCATGACAGCTGTATTTCTATTTCCCAGGACTGCCAAATGAGCACTACTCAGTGGCACAGAATGATCTAGAAACAGCAACAAGTGACCTGCCAGTCTCTGTATTAGCCATCTGCTCCTCTTTCCCAGCACCCCCAGGAGTCCTCTGCTACCATTCTTTCTTTTTAGAGAAGCCCATTTCCTCTCCATTTTTGATCCCTGTACTTGACAGCTAGGGCCAGAGGCCGCTTCAGAAGCTGCAAGCCCACAGCTAAGCTGTCCAGGATGAGAACATGCTTTTCTGTCCCAAGATGGCAGTGGGACTCCCCCAGATGAAAAGCTGCTGCAAGGAAAAGAACTCCGAAGTTGCCTTCAGCTCATCACCAGCACATCACCAGTAAAGCCCCCTCTCACCCAACCTGCTCAGACAATGGGTTATAGCACAGCTCTCACAGCCAGCAGGGGAACTGAAAAGCTGATTACATGGACCCCAACATAAGACAGGAGAGGCACTCTCCATCCCTCGGGACACCCTACAGAGGTCTGTCAGTGAGATCTGAGTTCCTGAGGACTGGGAGCTGCAGGACACCCAAAGACTCTTAACTGTCCCTTTGCAGATGGCAGGGTATGCTGGCCAGATCTGCCTTCCCAACCCACCAGGCAGCAAACCCAGAATCATCCACCCGCAACCCCAATATCCTTTATGCCTGCCCTAAATACAGCAACATGCCCTCACACAATGCCTCTGGGCACTGGATTCAATGTGCCTTTCATTAAGCCAGACAAAGATTCACAGAAGCTGGTTTGAAAGGGCTGAGAAATGGTCTGGTACAGTCTCGATTCTGCTTGTGCCAAGAGCTCTCTCATCCCTGACAAAGCAGCTGCTGGGCCGTCCCATCCTCTCCCTATGCCTCCCTAGGGACCACTAGAACCAGACTTTGTATGGGCCCAGTGCAAACTAACACACAGCTCCAAACTTCACTTTAGACTAACTGGATTTTGAAGAACCATTTTTTTTTTCTACAAACCCTTCCACTGATTCAGTCCCTGGACTGCCAAGTTGCAACTGCACAGGGTTGCTCCTTGCACAGTACGGGGGAAGAGCACAGTCACTAGGGGCACAGAGGCAAACAAGGGACTTACTTGTAGGTTTTGGTTCTGTCCAACCAGATGCCGGAGATCAGAGCCCCGGCCATCCCCGACAGTATAATGGTGAGTCCAATCCTGCCAGCATTCACCTCCTCCCCCTGTGGTGAGACACACACACACTCACACAAATGCAGGAGCCAAGTCATAGCCAACAAGAAGCAAAGTGCAGAGAACCCAGAGAGGAAGAGACACCAAAGTTAGTGTCCCATACATGTCTTCTGCTGGTAACACACTAACCAGAACTAGCCTTTGCAAGAACACTTTTCGGCCTAATATGAGCCAATGCAGTGCCCTATTCTGACCCATGAAGAAAAGTGTTTTGGCACTTCTCTCTGAGCCAGCCCAGAGAAAAACGTGAGCACTGGCCAGCGCGAACAGACACTCTCAGAGGAGTCAGCGTAATCCCGATGAAGCTTGCTGTCTGGTGTTAGGATTTGGGCCAGATCGACCAGGAAATATTGGGACCCACTGTAAGGCAGCACGGAAAGGAGCTCTCTGGCACGCAGCCCCAGCAGTAAGCTCTACAGTAGCTCAGCTACTGAGGCACCCCACCCTTCTGCCACCAGAGCGTGAGTGTGGGCAGCCTCCTGCTACAGATGTCCCGGTAGAAATCACTGTCAGTTACAGGGTGGAGGCAATTGCTGGAAAAATTTCTCAGAAGAAAATGCTGTCATTTAGGGTGTAAAGGAGCTGTCTTTGCTAGAGCTTGCCAGCTTTTGCACGGGGTGGTGTAAAGAACTAAAGGAACCAATGCTCTCCTGCCAGCCAGACAGCCAACTTGTGCCACAGACAGCCAGAAGCGCTGCGGCATTGCATTTATCACAGAGCCAGTGCTGGACAACAGCAAGCATCAGAGGGCCGTGAGGGTTGGATGCACTTACTGGGTAATGATGGAT